>NW_011494772.1:5755446-5757863 GCF_000754665.1 Bison bison bison | reverse complement strand
CCACCTCATGCAAAGAGTTGACTCATTGGGAAAGACTCTGATTCTGGGAGGGATTGGGGGCAGGAGGAGAAGGGGATGACAGAGGATGAGATGGCTGGATGGCATCACCGACAATGGACGTGAGTTTGAGTGAACTCCAGGAACTGGTGATGGACAGGGAGGCCTGGCGTGTTGCAATTGATGGGGTCTCAAAGAGTCGGACACGACTGAGCAACTGAACTGAACTGAACTGATAAGTAGAAGTATGTCTGTTTTATAGATGGCTGATGTTTAACTTGTATGTGCCATTTAGCTTAGTAGACAAAAGCAAAATTCTAGAGAGTTTATATTCTTACTTGTACATCAGATAAAAGCCAAAAACAAAAGTTGTCAGACAAATGTATGCTAATGTTATTTTAACAAGTAATTGAACTTGAAATCAATCTCCCAACCATACTGATGCAAAATTCTGACTCCTTAACATTCTTTGTTGATATTAAATGCTGACATTTAGTATAGGTGCAGATTTTGACAAGACTAATAATACTATTTATACATGTAATTATTTAAATTACCCATAGTGCCTCAGTTTAATTGTGTTCACTAAATTCACATGCATAATTTATGACATCAATGCTGTCAACCATCAATCTACATATCAGACAGCAACACATCAACTAAATGACAGAATAAAACGTTTCAGTTGATTCCCAAAAGAACTTCAACTTTTGAGGACAGAAGTTTGTATCATGTTTATGTATTAAAGGAGAATATATATTTGGTGAAATTTCCTCAAGACTCCTTCGAAAAGATCACAGTTATGCTAATTCAAAGGGAAAAAAGCCCATAGAATAAAGACTGGTAATTTATTTGCTTTGTTCTTTACTTTTTATTGATATACAATTGACATATAATATTCTATTGGTTTCAAATGTAGAACATAATGATCTGATAAATATATTATGTATATATATTACATATATATGTGTATATATATATATATATATATATATAAAATATCCTCTGAAGAAGGAAATGGCTACCAATCCAGTAGTCTTGCCCGGAGAATTCCATGGACAGAGGAGCTTGGCAGGTTTCAGTCCATGGGGTTGCAAAGCATCAGACACACTGAATGACTAACACTTTCACCTTCATATATGTTGAAATGATCAATGCAATAAAATCTAATTAACATCCATCACTATGCAGTTATCCTTTCTGTTTCTATGATGAGAAAGAACCCTTACAATCCACTCTCCTAACAACTTTCAAATATACAATACAGTGTTATTAGCTATAGTACATTACATTATATTCCCAGGTCTTACTTATTTTATGACTGGAAATTTGCACTTTTACCCACTTGCCTACCCACATCCCTTGTCTCTGACAAGCGCTAATTTCTTCTCTGTATCTATGAGTTCCTGATTTGTTTTATTTTGGTTTGATTTTTGTTTTAGATTTTATGCATAATGGAGATCATATGGTCTTTTTCTTTTTCTGATTTATTTACTTAACATAATGTGCTCAAGGTCCATCTTTGCTGTCACAAATGACAAGATTCCCTTCTTTTTTATGACTGAATAATATTCCAGTTTGTGTATGTATCTGTGTGTGTGTGTGTGTGTGTGTGCATCAGTTATTCTTTATCTGTTCAGTGGACACTTTGGTTGTTCCATGGTCTTGGCTGTTATACATAATGCTGCAGTGAACTTGGGAATGCAGATATTCTTTTCCAGGTGGTGTTATTGTTGTTTTCTTCTAATAAATACTCACAGAGTATTCATCTTTGTTTGTGTAGACCAGCAACCACCCTGAAAGTCCTGTATAGCTTATAGACACCATCTCAAAATAATGTTTTAAAATATATATAATAAAATACCTTCAGGGAAAAAATTATATTGAAATTATCAAATTTTTATGACATTAGGTATGTGGTATCAAGTACATGGAATTTGTTATTAACATATTAATGCCAAGAAATGGTGGCAGATCTTATAACATAAAATATAAAAATAATGGTGATCATAGGAATACATTGAGATAATTGCAACGTATTCGTAATATAATAGGAAATATATACTAGGAATATATGTAATATAATAGGAAAATATAAGAAAAAAAGCCACAGATATTCCTAATAGTTCTTCAGCTTATTGTCCACTTTTATAACAGTGAAAGTAAAAACGATTTTTTTCCCCTATCCAGTATAACAGACCTTCTGAATTCTACCTTCAAGCTCCTCGGATATTTGTAGACCCAAGGTTAACAATTCCTGCCATAGATTAAACCTTGTATTTCCATCAGTCTAGTTCATCTTTCTTTGAGAATCAAGTTATTGATTTATTTATGTCAGAAATAAAATAAGCTATTGTGCATTTTTCAGTTTATACCAGGCAAAACAGTTGGGAATATTTTCTCTAACCAAATAATGTAGA
>NW_011494772.1:5705358-5755346 GCF_000754665.1 Bison bison bison | reverse complement strand
TCACCCCATGAATCGCAGCATGCCAGGCCTCCCTGTCCATCACCAACTTCCGGAGTTCACTCAAACTCACATCCATCGAGTCGGTGATGCCATCCAGCCATCTCATCCTCTGTCATCTCCTTCTCCTCCTGCCCCCAATCCCTCCCAGCATCAGAGTCTTTTCCAATGAGTCAACTCTTCGCATGAGGTGGCCAAAGTACTGGAGTTTCAGCTTTAGCATCATTCCTTCCAAAGAACACCCAGGGCTGATCTCCTTTAAAATGGACTGGTTGGATCTCCTTGCAGTCAAAGGGACTCTCAAGAGTCTTCTCCAACACCACAGTTCAAAAGCATCAATTCTTCAGTGCTCAGCTTTCTTCACAGTTTAACTCTCACATCCATACATGACCACTGGAAAAACCATAGCCTTGACTAGACGGACCTTTGTTGGCAAAGTAAGGTCTCTGCTTTTTAATGTACTATCTAGGTTGGTCATAACTTTCCTTCCAAAGAGTAAGCGTCTTTTAATTTCATGGCTGCAGCCACCATCTGTAGTGATTTTGGAGCCCCAAAAAATAAAGTCTGACACTGTTTCCACTGTTTTCCCATCTATTTCCCATGAAGTGATGGGACCAGATGCCATGATCTTCGTTTTCTGAATGTTGAGCTTTAAGCCAACCTTTTCACTCTCCTCTTTCACTTTCATCGAGAGGCTTTTTAGTTCCTCTTCACTTTCTGCCATAAGGGTGGTGTCATCTGCATATCTGAGGTGATTGATATTTCTCCCGGCAATCTTGATTCTAGCTTGTGCTTCTTCCAGCCCAGGGTTTCTCATGATGTACTCTAATGTAACTTTCCTTTAATTTTATTTTTACCATTTTAGCAAGGTACATGTGGATGCTACATGAACATGCTTTGGAAACTGAAAATGTTCTTGAATTCACAGTGTTAATCAAAGTGCCAGGCCATATACATTAAGGATTTAGCAATCTGAACAGTATTACTCAGAGCTTCGTACTCTATGATATCCATGCTATACTGGCACAAGGGAAGCCCTTTCATACATGGAGAATGTAGTAAACAATTAATAGCTTAGGACATATGATTAAAAATAAGAAAACATCACATTTGTAAGGAATAGATTAAAACACAATGAAAATGAAACAGAGGAAAAGGTAAAAGTACCCATATGCTTTATTTCTCTTCCTCTACTTTTCCTACATTAAATTGAAACATGTTTTGCAAGATGGAATAGAAAATACGCCCTTCAAGTCTTTAGTAAACTGTCAGGACACACCAGTATAAGGTAGTCTTTTTAGTACAGCTAAATTTCACTAATTTTCACCAGTTCCCCATGAGGCTCAAGAGAGCACATTTCCAGAAAGAGTAACAGAAAGATTGCCTTCATACATATTAACTGTTCTGTTCATATTAAAGATTTGTTAAAGATGATCTCAACATGATTTTAGAGATGAAATGTAATTCTCAGATAATAGCTTTGAGATATGAGCACGATCAGCATTACATCAAAAATTTTATCAAAATATCAGAAATATTCCTCCAGTTCTTTAAACCTATATTAGTTTCCTGTCACCATGTAGCAAATTGTCACAAAATCAAGGGCTTCAAACAGCACCCATTTAATACCTCACAGTTCAGTAGCTCAGATCAAGTGCAGATTCACAGAGTTTTCTACTCAAGCTGCCACACTCAAAATTTTCACCAGACAGACTTGTTTTGAAGACCTTGGGAAAACTCCATTTCCAAAATCATTCAGGTAGTTGTCAGAATCCAGTTCCTTGTGGTTCTTGGGTGACATCTATATTTTCTTCATGACTCTCAGCTAAGTAAGGAAAACAGATGTTGAAACCATTTTATATACTCACTGATTCCATCAATTAAATATGCATTAAATAATGCCTTATACCAGTTATCATTCCAAACATTATTAGTGCACTAGCAAACACACATTCACTGCTCTGAAAGGCAGGTTATTTCATAAATATATCACAATCATTAATAGTAGTAAGCAATAAACTCAATGTAGTCCGTGGGGTCACAAAGAGTCAGACACGACTGAGCGACTAAACTGAACTGAATGAAACTGATGACTACATTTCAACACACAGTCTCTGTGAAACCACCACATGCCATTCACTGTGTTACACGCTGGAAACACACCTGATCATTCAGTTCCTAACTTTTTATAAAACAAAGCTATGGCTATTTTACAGCAGATCATTACCAAACTAAACAATATATTTTATTTTTTATATGTAACGTGAAGAATGTATTTAATCCCAGCTTTCTTTCCAAATCTGGTGTTTTTAATCATTGATAGATGAAGAGTAGCTAATGACCTGGAGAATATGAAAATATTCCAAGCATGCCTAAAAAATGAGACCATCAATTCAGATCCAAGGGCACTTCTCAAATAGCTGCATTTAAGGTGTCAGGATCTTGATGGTATCTCCAGGAAATTGGAAGATGATGTTTCCATCCTAAATAATCTGATCAGATAATTGAATGTTCCATTAATCACCTTGAAATGGATGAGCCTAATATGCAAATTATATATGGGAAGAGCTAATGATCAGAGAGATAATTTACTAATGATTTTCAGAAATTAAATGGTTTCAAGATTTTTCAGAATTGAAACAATTATTTAGATGTTATGATGAATTAATGTACTTTATTGTCTGGTATTCTTGCAGAAACAATATTAAAGACTGTTTAAAGATATAAATGTGAATTGGAGAATTTAAGAGTAGAGCTTCTCTCTTTTAAATATTCTTGTATTTATGTAAGTTTAATGTTTGTTTTGTTTTTTCCTGAAAATGTTGTACCAAACACTTCAAATTATTTTAAAATGCATATATATAGTGGCAACTACTGTAATTTTACAGAGAAGGCAATGGCACCCCACTCCAGTACTCTTCCCTGGAAAATCCCATGGATGGAGGAGCCTGGTAGGCTACAGTCCATGGGGTCGCTAAGGGTCAGACACGACTGAGCGACTTCACTTTCACTTTTCACTTTCATGCATTGGAGAAGGAAACGGCAACCCACTCCAGTGTTCTTGCCTGGAGGATCCCAGGGACGGAGGAGCCTGGTGGGCTGCTGTCTGTGGGGTCGCACAGAGTCGGACATGACTGAAGTGACTTAGAAGCACTGTAATTTTAACACACAAAAATAATAGAGGTAGAGCTCAAAGATTAAACTGACCCATTTTTCATTAAAAAATGAACAAATTTTTACAAAGAAAAGGATAAGAAGAAAAGGAGTAATACAAATATTGTTAAGCGCATAGCCTATTACCATATAAGAAAGTGTTGTAAACATTTGATCAGAAATCTAAACAGGAATAGTTTCATCCTATTAAATCATTTCATCCTATTTCATTCCCCTGGAGAAGGAAATGGAGACCAACTCTAGTATTCTTGCCTGGGTTATCTCATGGAGACATGACCCTGGTGGGCTACAGTCCCTGGGGTTGTAAAAATGTCAGACGTGATTCAGCAACAGCAAATGGACTGGACTGAATCATTTAAAGTAAGGATACTTAGGGCTTCCCTCATAGCTCAGTTGGTAAAGAATCTGCCTGCAGTGCAGGAGACTGGGGTTCAATTCCTGGGTCGGAAAGTTCCCCTGGAGAAGGAAATGGCAACCCACTCCAATATTCTTGCTGGAGAATCCCACAGACAGAGGAGCCTGGCAGGCTACCGCCCATGGGATAGCAAGAGTTGGATACAACTTAGAGACTAAACCACCACCATCAGGTGACAAGTAATTACATCCAATAATTAAGAGCATCCAGTGTAAGAATATTTGAGAATTTCCAGGTTTTCTTTCTCAGGATTATAAGCCAAGATATTAAGAGACTCTTTTTCTAGGGTCACAGAGCTAGTTGAGAGAAGGATCAGATCAAAACCTAGTTTCTCTCTATACAATGCCTTGCTTTCACTCTCAAAAAGTAAGCATTTTAACTAAACACAGGAAACAATTTAGGACTGATGTTGAAATTATAAGCCATATTTTGGATCCAAGCTCTCATATACTTTCCACGTTTTCAGGAAGGAAAAAGAAAGAGCAGTGATGATGGAAATAAACTAATGCTAAAAAGGTGACAAATACTTACTTGATCCTGTTTCTCAATCAGCTGTTCCATGTCTAGTTCTAACTGTTGCTTCTACCATACATTTTTCTCAGCAGACAGGTAAGATGGTCTGATAGTCCCATCTCATTAAGAATTTTCCACATTTGTTGTTATCCACACAATCGAAGAGCCACATAGTCAAATTATTCATTCACATAATCAACCAAATAGAACTAGGTGTTTTTCTAGAATTCCCTTGCTTTTTCCATGATCCAACAAATGTTGCCAATTTGATCTCTGGTTCCTCTGCCTCTCTGAAACCCAGCTTGTACATCTGGAAGTTCTCAGTTCATGTACTGCAGAAGCCTAGTTAAGGATTTTGAGCAAAACCATGCTAGCATGTGAAATGAGTGCAATTGTGTAGTAGTTTGAACATTATTTGGCATTACCTTTCTTTGGGATTGGAGTGAAAACTGACCTTTTCCAGTCCTGTGGCCATTGTTGTGTTTTCCAAATTTGCTGGCATATTGAGTGCAGCACTTTCATAGCAGCGTCTTTTAGGATTTGAAATAGCTCAGATGGAATTCTATTACCTCCACTATCTTTGTTTATAGCAATTCTTCTTAAGGCCCACTTGACTTCACACTCTAGGATGTCCATTTCTGGGTAAGTGATCATACCATCATGGTTATCTGGTGTCATTAAGACCTTTCTTGTATCAGTTCAGTTCAGTCGCTCAGTTGTGTCCCACTCTTTGCGACCCCAAGAATCGCAGCACGCCAGGCTTCCTTGTCCATCACCAACTCCCGGAGTTCACTCAGACTCAGGTCCATAGAGTCAGTGATGCCATCCAGCCATCTCATCCTCTGTCATCCCCTTCTCCTCCTGCCCCCAATCCCTCCCAGCATCAGAGTCTTTTCCAATGAGTCAACTCTTCGCATGAGGTGGCCAAAGTACTGGAGTTTCAGCTTTAGCATCATTCCTTCCAAAGAACACCCAGGGCTGATCTTGAGAATGGACTGGTTGGATCTCCTTGCAGTCAAAGGGACTCTCAAGAGTCTTCTCCAACACACAGTTCAAAAGCATCAATTCTTTGGCACTCAGCCTTCTTCACAGTCCAACTCTCACATCCATACATGACTAATGGAAAAACCATAGCCTTGACTAGATGGACCTTTGTTGGCAAAGTATGGCCTTCTCTTCTTAATCTCTTCTGCTTCTGTTAGGTCCTTACCATTTCTGCTCTTTATCATGCTCACCTTTGCATGACAATTTCCCTTGATATCTCCAATTTTCTTGAAGAGATCTCTAATCTTTCCCATTCAATTGTTTTCCTCTAATTTTTTTTGCATTATTCATTTAGAAGACCTTCTTTTTTTTTTTTATCTAACCAGCTAAACTCTTTTTATTTTTATTTTTATTTTTTTTTCTTTAATAGAAAATTATTTAATTAGTATACATGTGTTCCCCATCCTGAACCCTCCTCCCTCCTCCCTCCCCACACCATCCCTCTGGGTCGTCCCAGTGCACCAGCCCCAATTATCTCTCCTTGCTATTCTCTGAAACTCTGCATTTATTGGTTATATCTTTCCCTTGCCTTTCTCTTATTCCCTCAGTTATTTGTAAAGCCTCCTCAGACAACCACTTTGCCTTCTTGCATTTTTTTTTTCCTTTGGAGTGGTTGTGGCCACTGCCTCCTGTACAGTGTTACAAACCTCTGTCCACAGTTCTTCAGGCACTCTGTCTACCAGATCTAATCCCTCGAATCTACTCATCACCTTCACTGCATCATCACAAGGGATTTGATTTAGGTCATACCTGAATGGTCTACTGGCTTTGCCTACTTTCTTCAATTTAAGTCTGAATTTGGCAATAAGGAGTTCATGATCTGAGCCACAGTCAGCTCCAGGTCTTGTTTTTGCTGATTGTGTAGAGCTTCTCCATCTTTGGCTGCAAAATCATAATCAATCTGATTTTGGTATTGACCATCTGGTTATGTCCATGTGTAGAGTGGTCCCTTGGGTTGTTGGAAAAGGATGTTTGCTATGACCAGCATGTTCTTCTTGACAAAATTCTGTTAACCTTTGTCCTGCTTCATTTTGTACTTCAAGTCCAAGCTTGCCTATTATTCTAGGTATCTCTTTACTTCCTACTTTTGCTTTTCAATCCCCTATAGTGAAAAGGATATCTTTTTTTGCTATTAGTTCTGTGAGTTATTGTGGGTCTTCATAGAACTGGTCAACTTTATTTGGCCTCAGTTTTGGGGGCATAGACTTGGATTATTGTGATGCTGAATGGTTTGCCTTGGAAATGAACTGAGAATATGTGTATGGCGGTTTAGTCAGTAAGTTGTGTGCCTGCCAGGCACCTCTGTCCATAGAATTTCCCAGGCAAGAATACTGGCGTGTGTAGCCATTTCCTTCTCCAGGGGCTCTTCCTGACTTAGGGAATGAGCCCAGGTCTCCTGCATTGCAGGCAGATTCTTTACTGTCTGAGCCACCAGGGAAGCCCAATGTGTTTATATAAAATAACAATTATATGTTATGTATATTATTGCACTTTCTTCTGTATAAGTATTAAGTTTTCACAAAAAGTGTATTTGAGTCATAACATAAAATAATAATATCCATTTTAAGATTTACATTCATACCTATGTGAGGGCAACCTCTGTATGCTTTCTGGTAGTAAGGGAGCTAAGAATGATAAAGAACAGATGATTTGATGACAACATTTAATGAAAGTATAAGATTATATATTTCATTGTTAATAAAATTTCCACAAAAATGAATGAGTTAAACTTGAACAACATTTACAGATTATACATGGAATAACCAGTATTTTTAATTAAATAAAATTCATGTATCATACGTATGGCCAAGACCACTGATATACAATTACTTGTCACACTATTTGTGCCATCTTGTGGGTGCAAGAATTTTAAATCAAATCAACATAGAATGTTGTTGCATGTTTGGGGCATTATTAGCCTGAAGGTATCCAAAGAAACACATTATACTGATACCTTTGCAAACTACATCCTCAAGTTTGGACAATCCATTCAAAATTCAGTAATTCAATACCAACTCTTTCTCAATATGCATTTAAGCCATGTATTCCATTCATCTCTGAACGTTTAATACGTAAAACCATAAACGCACTGTGTTCTGTAATTATGAGAATGCAGCTCAGGTTGGTAATCAGCATTAACATTCTGGCTTCTGTAATATACACGAAGCCTGCCTTCAGAGCCAAATCATAGGCTCTGGCAGAGAGTATAAATTTCTTCAAAGTGTTTAAGGATAAAAGAGACAACATTTCAAGATTAAAAGGAGAGAACAGTAAGACCCTGATGCAATGAGTATATATGTAGAGAAGGCAACTATAAACGTAAGAATAAATACAAAATCTTGCATTTGTTTTTAATTGACCTCTTTTAAAATGGTATTGTTTTCTTATCCTTACAATGTTCTATTATCAATAATCTTAGAAAAAATATAAATTCAAATGAGACAGTCCTTAGAGTGTTATTGTGTAATTACTACCAATATCCCTGTAATAAATTATATATCTATATGTATGTATATATACATATAATATATATATACATATACATATGTGTGTATATGGATATATACATACATATAGATATATATGTAGTTAAACTCCCCTGGAGAAGGAAATGGCAACCCACTCCAGTATTCCAGCCTGGAGAATCCCATGGACAGAGGACCCTGGCAGGCTACAATCCATGGGATGGCAAAGAGTCAGACATGACTTAGCAACTAAACCACCACCATAGTTAAACTAATGATGAAGAGCAGCCCACTTAGAAATTAGGAAAGGCATTCAAGAATTCAATGAGAGGCACTTTGAGCTGTGAAAGAGTGGAGAAATTTGGCAGCAGATAGAACTAGCTCTGACATTTACTGATTAGACAAGTGTGAGATGAATCTTTCAACTCTCTGAGCCTTGGTTTCATCATTTGTAAAACAGTAATAATCACAAGCTGAGAAAACACAGATGCTTCTCAAAATACATTTTTCCCTCACTCCCATTGTAGGTTGACTTAACATACTGGCAATCAATGACTGAGTTTAATGACAGAGTTCTAGTGTCCCTTAGCTCTACTAGATTAAATGCTCTATTTTAATAAACGGAAGATACAACCCATTTTCCCACTCACTGTGATGGCCCATTAATAAAGATGTGCTTGCTTCTGGCACAGGTGGTCACTGGCACTCCTAACAAGCAAATTTTTATGAAATCTGAGTTTTTCCTATAGTTTCTGCTCAAATTAAACAGGAACATATACAGCATACCTGGAAGCCCTTATACACTCACTGGATGTCTTAGTCCAGGCAATAATTAACAGTTTGTTTACAAACAAAGAAACTTAGAGTGACCTTAGACATCACTGGTGGTTTCTCAGCACTAAGACAAGATTGATTTCCTGTGTGAAAGGCCAAAGTTTAATAACTGATTGATTTTACAAGTAGATGCTAAGTTGTGTGACTCATTTCATCTACCTAAATCTACTTCCTATGTTGTAAAGCTATTATTGCTAATTAATCAGTTGGTTGGTATGAATATTGAGGGTGAGGAAGATAGGGCAGAAAGAAATTGTTGTATGATTATAACAGAAATAAAGACAGTTGGAATAAGCCCAAGGAGATACAACTTTGCACTTAAAAAGCAATGTGAGGATATTGTGCTTGGGCAGTAGTATAACATATCCAATCAAGGCTTTTTTTTTTTTTTTTATTAAACATGATACCTTAATGCTCAGTGAATCAAATATAATCTTAAGACAACCAAATGATAATCTTCTGTGTAAATAACTTTCTATATCAATTCCTATTAGTAAAGATATCAGAAATTTAATTTTATAGTAAATATTTCAAAAAGAAGCATTTTAATCAGAGAATCTGGAGCAGCCTACTCCAGTTAACCTTTTTGCAGTTATGCTGTCCAAATGCTGAAGAGTTTCAGTACTTTCACTTGGGAGTATGTTTTAGAGAAACATTGCCTTTCCATCTCCACATTATTATAGAGATTATGAAATCAGTGCACCGCTGAATAGCAAGAGAACTGACCAGCTTACTGAAGGAGTGAAAAGTAAAAGTGTTAGTCACTCGGCTGTGTCCAACTCTTTGCAAACCTATGGACTGTAGCCCTCCAGGCTCCTCTATCCATGGAATTCTCCAGGCAAGAATATTGGAATGGGTAGCCATTCATTCCCTTCTCCAGGGGATCAAACCCAAGTCTCCTGCATTGCAGGCAGATTCTTTACCATCTGAGCCACCAGGGGTAGACAGTTGCATTTTTGAAAACCATAGACCAAGAAAGGCTTAACTTTAATCCTTAGAAAAACTATAAACCATCAAATAGATGGCTTTGCATTTACACAAGCAAAAGTTGAATAGAAAAAGTCATCATGGACGCAGGGAAAAAACAAAGCTAACTGGCAAGACTCCTAAGGCTAGGAAATCAGTGTAATTCCATGTTTCTCTGCATTTGCACTTCAGCAAGTCACCGTACATATCACACTGCAATCATGTAAGCCAGATGGAAATATATGTGAGCTAAGTCACTTCAGTTGTGTCTGAGTCTTTGTCATCCTATGGACTGTAGTACTCCAGGCTCCTCTGTCCATGGGGTTCTCCAGGCAAGAATACTGGAGTGGGTTGCCATTCCCTTCCCCAGGATATCTTCCTGACCCAAGGATTGAGCCCCTGTCTCTCACGTCTCCTGCATTGGCAAGTGGGTTCTTTACCACTAGCGCCACCTGGGAAATCCCTGGAAATATACAGACTGCTTTAAATATCCAAGTGGATTTAAACTTTTTTAAATGACCTGTGCATTTTCAATAATGGAGCTAATGTTTCCAAATTATTTATATACAAAGGTTGTAAGTACTCTATTTTTATCTTCTTTAACATTTTTTAAATCAAGGTTTCAGATGACAATGAAGATTGAGATAAAATACGTAGATTAAGCACATTCTTAGAGCATAACTCTCAGTGCAAAATTAGGATTCAAATAAGCCCAGGACTGCATGGTTCTGATAGGTTCTTTATAACTAGATTTTAAATATCTTGGTCAGAGGAATAAAGGATCAAAATCAAGATGAAACTGAGCTGGAAATAATTTAAACCACTTCACAGAAGTGTCAGAGTAATTAGTCATATGAAAAGCCCCAGAAATTTTAGTTGTATACAAGTTGTGCATGAGAAAACAGTATAATTTGGATGTTCTAATATGCAGAAGTCTTCCACAGGAGACTCTATGGGAAGATCAGAATACCACACATTAAGAGTTACGACTAAAGTAGTCAATTGCCCAGAAAAGGAACTTGGGATAAGAAGAGGTTTGTAAATCACAGAAACAGCTAAGGAAATTTAGAATATTTAGCACAGGGAATTGAAGAATGATGGGAAATATGCTGATTATCTTCCAGTATTTAAAGAACTATTATATTTATGTGGAAATAGATGTTTTTGTCTTTTTTGGGGGGAGAGGCAGCTAGCAGAGAATACAAATAGAAAGATTTAGCTTGGTTCACTAGGAAGAACTTTATCTTAATTAGGACTGTCTAGCAATAGATTGGAGGCTTTGTATTTAGTAAGATCATTGTCTTTCAAGGACACTGTAGACAGGATTCCATTATTTGGAGGGAAGTTAGGCTAGATATCTTCTAAGGTTCTTTCCAACACAATCATTTACTCACTAGGATATATCGTATACATGGTCTATAAATTTTGTGTCTTGTGGCAGGATATAAGTTTTCCTGAAAAGAGGGGCATCCATTCTACAGGAGAAATGAAAGGATTTCTTCAGTTTTCTTAAAACAATCATCTTTTTCTATATATATAACCTAGGTTAGAACTAATTGCTTTATTATGTTGTGAAAACTAATTTTGCCCTAAATCTACTGAACTACCACATCCCCTGGTACACTAGGGATGAGTTTTTAGAAACTAGAATTCAAGCAGTAAACACACTGTAATATCATTCTCAAAACTATGATTAATCCAGACTGAAACACTCCAATGATTAATGGAGTAACATTTTTTATGGTGTGTGTTGTCTCCACGATATTTGCTATAAAACATCTAACATTCCACTGAAAGTTTCTAAGCTCTGTGGAATAGAAATAGATTGATAGCATCTTCAGTCTCTTGATAAAAGAAGGGCAACCTAAATGTGATTATTTCAAAAGTCTCTGGGGAAAACAGAGATATGTCTCAAATGGCACATTATCTAAAATAAAGTCAGACATACCTTGGGGAAAGCAATAGTGACTTCTTTTACAGTAATATTAACTTGTTTTTGTTTCTGCATCTATGTCTTGATGTCTCTTCTCTTTTATTTATTGTTTTTTTTAGCTAAAAATAAAATTATAAAACTAAAGGGAGGGCGAAAAGAAGAGCATGATGAGGAGATGAAACCATGCTTACTCTCAAATTTCATGTTATAACATCTACCATGTTCGAACAGATCCCTTTATGTTATACAGGGCTCTTCTATATATTAAAGAAAATAAATATTAACTTTCAGTTGGAATTATTATGATGCATATTGTATGTTCTTAGTTATTTCAATGTATTTTCCATATGATGCTAAATGTGTAATAAATATAGCTTCATTTAAGTATGATTAAAAACCAAGCCAATCACTGATAATTTAGAAGTTCTGTGAATTTATATCCCTTGACACTTTTAATGTGATCTATTAATGCTTAACTTTCAAAAGGAATATTTCTGGAATATCTGCCCCAATATTTTGTTTAGTGTACTATCATAACAATTTACTTTGTCTTACAAAATTTTGACAATAATATTTGATGATAAAATAGCAATTCATTCATAAGGTTTTATTCCATGATTGCACAAAATAGTCATTTCTAAAGTTGAAATATGTTTCTCTAGATGTACATTATTCTTCAAAGAAAGTGTGACCCATTCAGAATATTTCTCTGATTCATGTTTTATCCCATGAAGTATCCTGATAGGATGATCTTATTACTTCAACTTGTGTCCACCACTCTGTAGACAATTTCTTGAGCTTTTAACACTTACAGAACTTATATCCTAGAATTAGAGAATGACATTGCTAAACACCCAGTGAATGCTGGAAGTCATCTTAACATCTCCCTCTCCCTCACCAGGTCTGAAACTTTTGTGATGAACAAATATTAATGCTGTCTTCTAAAAATCTTTTTAAATCTGTTCTCTTCCCATCCACACAGCCCAGCGCAGCCCTGACTCTCTCACTAAGATTATAAACCTATTCCTCTAACTGGGTTTCTTGCTTCCAGCTATTTCCTGCTCCTTCAAACGCTTTACAAATCCAATAGAGCTGTCAGAGAAAGTCCCTGTTTACAAATCCTCCATAGGGTTCTACAAACTTCTGGGTAAAATTCAAACACCTTAAAAAAAAGTATCAAAGCTATTTCATAATCCAATTTCTGTGTACTTCTGTTGCCAAAACTCAGTCTCTGTACACAGGTGCCAGATTAAATCTCAGATACAGAGTGTTGGGTGAAACAGAAATAGCTTTTAAACTTTGCTAGGAAAGGGGCCCACAGTAAGCTAATGCCCTCAAGTCTGTGTGTCTCACCCCGGCGTTGGGAACGAGAAGCTTTATAGTAATGGTTCAAGGAGCAAAGCATGATCAGCTTATGGACATTCTTCTGGTTGGTTGGTGGTGAGATAATTGAGAGTCAGCATCATCCACCTTCTGGTTCCAGTCACTTTAGGGTCCATGTTCTTTCCGTCAACAGCTTTCATCATGGGGGGTCTGCATTTTGTAGAAACAACTTAGGAATGTGTATCAGGCCTTTATCACTATCTTTTAAGAACTGTCTTTAGTGTTCTGCTGGAGAAGGAAATGGCAATCCACTGCAGCACTCTTGCCTGGAAAATCCCATGGATGGAGGAGCCTGATAGGCTACAGTCCATGTGGTCACAAAGAGTCGGACATGACTGAGTGACTTCACTTCACTTCATATATCTGAGAGTAAGTGGCAATTTATGGTCTAAATTGTTACCAGTTTCCCAGCCCAATAGCTATTCTTTGTTCCTCCATCTTCACATTTCCCAATCACCAAGTCTTTGTTTTAAAACAGTAATAGTTTTACTTATTTATTTCTTTTGGCTACACTGGGTCTTCATTGCTTTGCGTGGGCTTTCTCTATTTGCAAGCAGGGCTATTCTTCATTGCGGTGGCAGGCTTCTCATTAAGGTGGCTTCTCTTGCTGCAGAGCATGGGCTCTAGGCTCATGGTCTTCAGTGGCTGCAGCACGTGGGCTTAGAAGTTGTGGGTCCCAGGCTCTAGGGCTTGGGCTCAATAGTGGTGGTGCACAGGCTTCGTTGCTCTGAGGCATGTGGAATCTTCCCAGACCAGAGATCAAACTTGTGTCCCCTGCATTGGCAGGTGGATTCTGATCCACTGTGCTATCAGAGAAGTCCCAATCATTAACCCTGAGTCAACCTTTTTCTTCAAAACACAAGGACACAGTTTCACTTTCTCAATCTACTGTCTTATCACTTTTCCATATGGTGCTGTGCTCAGCATGCAAATCTGCAATTAATATCATCCATTCTCACCCCTTTTTGTTATGAACAATGATTCTTTGTCTTCTTGAACTGTCATACCACTCTACCAACCTTTCCTATACCTTGTGTAGTGGGAAAACAGGATTGTGGAAGACTGGGGCTTAGCTAAAAGCTTCAGACTGAGTATAGAACAGAATGGGAGATAACATATAGTGGAAGAGTATTCAGTTTTGCTGATCTCTGCTGCCTCATCTCTGGCTACATACACACCTATCCCACACTCAAACCATTTATCTCTAGACCTCAACAAATATCTCTTACTAGAATGCAGGATAGAACCTTGAAATAAGCTTAACAGCATGAGTTCAAAAAGATTACATATAACAAATACATTCTTTACTTCATAAGGCACATTAAAAATGTGGAATTTTGGTCCATTCTTTAATAATTGATCTAAATCCATGTATCTTAAGCCGTCTACCTTGTCCTCAAAAGTGTGGGTCTTAGAAATAATATGAAATTGAGCACTGAAAAGGCTAAAAAATGATAATGTGTTTTTAGATAAAGAAACAAAATGAGAGAACTTGTCAGTATCCCTCACTGTCCTTGTTACCATTATCAGTTACTTCTGTCAGCACAATATGCTGAGCACTAAATAGAAGTCAAAACCATTGTCCTCTGTGAGAGTTTTTTGTTTTATTTTTAAAGTTTTTTTTTAAATACAGGCACAGAAATCAAATTATCATGTTTGCCCACTCTTTCTGCCCTGGAAGTTAGGCATATTTGTTAGCTACAATACAGCATTTAAAGCTGGCATTTGGATCGTTTCAATAACTAATGTTTGTTTTATCAACAATGGTTTAATTTGACATGCTGCATAATGCATCTGCAGTAACAGTGCCATGTTTGATGGATAAATGCCTAGGAAAGAAATTCAAATTGGCTAATAAATAAAATTGAATTTTGAGACCCCATTTATTTTAAGGAAACTTGTCATGGGTTATTAACTGTACTCAATAATGGCTTGTTTATGTCTGTGCATAAATAATTTGAAACAAATCGGGGTGACATATTTAGAAACTGTCATACTTCACTTACTGCTGACTTTCCCAGCTCCTCACCACCCGACCTACTAATTTTCAAAAATAATTTCTACTTGTTAACAAGGTTCTGAACAAAATTTAACTAAATTTCCATACATTTAATATAAATCTGTTTTTTAAACATTCAGAATTTCTACCAATATGGGGTTAACCTAAGATTCTGACTCTAGACAGATGTTTCTTTGGTTTCTCCACATATTACAATTAACTCAGAGTTTTGTTTTGTTTTAAGACTGATACCTTGTTTCTCATTCCTAGAAATTCTGAGTCGGTTGGTCTAGGGTGACATTTTTGCTTTTTAAAAAAATCAGTTGAAGTTTTTTGTTTTGTTTTAAACTTCTGAAGCATATGTGGAGAGCCAAGGAAGAGAACTCCAGCTGTAAGACAGAGTTCTGGTTACTAACACACAGTAATTATTAGTCTTAGCTGGTCAGTGAGATCAAATTGTTTAATACTAAAAATTGTCCCATTTAAGTTTTGGGACTGCCTTTTGAACTTGCAGTTCTAGGTGCCCAGGGAATATCCAAAATAGCCTTTGTTCTCAATGAATTTATGTAAGAGCGTCCAAATGACAATATAGAAAGGCAAATTAAGATATTGTTGCAAGAGAGGTGTAAACAAAGGCTTTGTGAGATCTTGTCTGTGATGGACAAGGACCAAAAAAAACATTTTTGGAGTAGGTAGAATGTAATCAACCTTGTCAATAAATGTGGATGCATGCTTTACCCTTGTTATTGCCTTTGATATCTCATAATCTTCTAATAATTAACTAAACCAAACATTTTTACTTACCTAAGAGTAAAAGCAATCTAATGTATTTGCATTTTTCTTTGTAGTATGAAAACAGGTTTATATATGTTGCCATTTTTCAGACTTACAACATATGAGCTATACAATTCAGTTTTCTTATTTTTGAATGAGAATACAGGTTCAGATTGTAAATCAGTTGCTCAGTTTACAAAACTAACAACTGGGATTGTTAGGTCTCCGATGAATCCTCCCAAGCTTTACATAGTTCAGACCTTTTTTTAATCACCCCGTTTGAAGTTAAGAAGTTGCTGAGCTTAGGCTAGATGCCAGATCTCTTAACACTGAGTCCCTTTCTTCCGATATACTATGACACATAAACATTTAATAAACCATACATTCAACAACTGTAGCTCAAAATCTTTTAAAAATTAACTTTTCAAAAGACATTTAACATCCTAATATATTTTATAAAACAGTACCAAAAAATGCACTACTTTACTGATTTTCCCCAAATGTAATCTTTCTTCTTTCTCTGCAGTCATACTTAATATCTGCAACTTGGCAAATTACTAAAGTCAAACCAGTTTAGAAGCTATAAAAAGTCAAGTGTGGATTGTCTGCTTTATAATACTTCTTTTTTGTCCTACAAGTAGAAACATCTTACATGCTTTATCATGAGTCATTGCAAACTCTATATAAATAGTTACCAGTGCACAGAATATTTAAGTTTTGATTTTTAGAACTTTCTTTTTTTTTAATTTTATTTTATTTTTAAACTTTACAATATTGTATTGTTTTGCCAAATATCGAAATGAATCTACCACAGGTATACATGTGTTCCCCATCCTGAACCCACCTCCCTCCTCCCTCCCCATACCATTCTTCTGGGTCGTCCCAGTACACCAGCCCCAAGCATCCAGTATCATGCATCGAACCTGGACTGGTGACTTGTTTCATACATGATATTATACATGTTTCAATGTCATTCTCCCAAATCTTCCCACCCTCTCCCTCTCCCACAGAGTCCATAAGGCTGTTCTATACATCAGTGTCTCTTTTGCTGTCTCGTATACAGGGTTATAAGAAAGCTTTCTTCCAAATAGTTTTGATCTACAGTTGATTGGATTCACAGACACAGAACCCATTGGTCAACTGTATATGATTAAAGATCGATGGATAGATCTATAGACCACATAAGAGGTGTGGCAAATTGAGCCTAAAGACACCTTAAAAGACTTCCTGGAGGAATGATTTTATATTGGTTTCATTCTTAATAAGGACTCACAACTCAGAGACTGTCAGGATAAGCTCTTTGTCACCCCTGTTTCACTTACACTAACAATTTGACCTTGAGCATGATACTAAGCTAAAGTAAGAGCAGGAACAGTATTGATAGCATAATTTTTTTTAAGATTTAAGTGAAATAATAAATAGAAAAGTACTACTATGTTTGAATTGAATTGAAAGTCGCTCAGTCGTGTCCGACTCTTTGCAACGCCATGGACTATACGGTCCATGGAATTCTCCAGGCCAGAATACTGGAATGGATAGCCTATCCCTTCTCCAGCAGATCTTTCCAACCCAGAAATTGAATCAGGATCTCCTGCATTGCAGACAGCTTCTTTACCAACTGGGCAATCAGGGAAACCCTTCATAAATTCTCAGGAAGTAGCTGCTATTTTTTTTTACTATTATTACACATTATAATAAAGCTTAATTATTTACAGTGATTTTTCAAAAACACTGTTTTATTAATTGAGGTATTGTGACACCTATATATAAAGAAAATGGAAACTAAAAAATCAGGAAATAAAGACTTGGATATATTTACATAAAAACAATTACCTCATCTCTCCTTACACTGTAAAATATATGGCTGCTAACATTTCTGACAGCTTTTAATATTTTAGTATCTGAGTCTTCATGCTCACTTGATAACTCCTATGACATAATGCTCCAATGGGGATAAAATAAGTGTTTTGCTTTATATATATATATATATTCCTTTAAAATAACTACCATCACTTAACGTAAGTATTTATCTTTATGTATTGGGTCCTGACACTCATACTATATTATATTTAAATTGACTGACCCTAATAAAAAGGAAATGGCAACGCACTCCAGTATTGCCTGGGAAATTCCATGGACAGAGCCTGGTAGGCTACATTCCAAGTGGTCGCAAGTGTCGGACACAACTTAGCGACTAAACCACCACCACAATAAAAAGTAAAGATATGAATGCTTTCATTAGATGACTTTTCCAGTGTAAATAAAGGTCTAAATACTTTGGCATAAAAATAGCATTGTTTTTACCTCTACTATGCTACTATATTAATTAAAGAGGGTGATGGGAGAACTTACAAGAAAAACTATAGTATGTTCACCCCCAGGAGTGATTCAGCGCAGTCATTCCCTTAACATCTGTTCCCTGAAAAAGAAGTATTTTCAAAGGCCATTTGGAGAGTCAGTGATCATACACCCCGAAGTATCTATGTTAAAAAAGAAAGTGAGAGAAAAGACAAAATAAAAATCCACCTCTAGTCTTTCAGAGTACTATGTATCCTAATGAATTGCCATGGGGTGATTTCTCTTCTCCTTGTGTTTTGAATTTAAAAAGAGATATTGGGTATGTGTTTTGTTTGCTGTTTTCCAATTTGAAGGAGCCACCAGTTGAGCTCATTCATGAGTGCTATACTATTTGGAGTATATTCTCGATAGAGGAGGGATATTAAAGTTATTGTCTCATTCCAGCATATTATCGTTATAAAGTAACACACACCATTAGAGAGAGGCTCAGTGAAGGACATTATCATTATGTATTAGCACACACCATTAGACAGGAGCTTCAACTGCAGATCCTACTGGGGAGGATATATTCATAACATCCTTGCCCTCCTGGGTAACATAACTCAAAATTGTTAAATCGTTCAGCTGAGGTGAACTCAGACCCCATGATTGGCACCCAACAGCACTTTGAGCTCTCTGTGCTTATATTTACTCTGTGAGGAAGAGTTCTCTTTTCTGAATCAGATAGAAGTTCTAATAAAGCTCCCAAGGAATTTTATCTTACTTCAGCTCAGGCAAAACTCATACAAATTAAATAATAATAAAAATAATTATAATTTTCAGTGATGCTCAACTTAAGATGTTCAAATATAAGCCATTTGGAGTTGCAGAAATTGAACACTTGGATACTTTTGTGCATAACGTTTCCACCAGTACATAGGGGGGATTATCAGTGAAGCTGAGCGAACTTATCTAAATGAAGCTAAAGAGATAACAGCACCATGTTTTATTTTAAAATCTTAACCGAGGGTAATGTCAAAGTGATGTTTCTTTGTCCTATCAAATGTCAGAATTATTTGTATATGATAGGACCAAATGCCATTTGTCCAGGAGGATTCATTTAATATGCTGTTTATTCTCATGAAACATTAATGTATGCTATGGATATTTGCCTGTGAAAAGGAAGAGCGACAAATCTTGCACTTCTCAAATGAAAATTAATCTTGAACGAGTTTAACTTGCATCATTTGCATTTTCTATGGATAATGAAAACCCATTTGTAAATAAAAGGCTTATTGCAAAGCAAAAAGGAGTGTGTTTGAAGATAAAACTCTCATTTGAACCCTAGTCTGGGGGCTTGTAATTGTTGTGATTTATATGGCTGAGGATATTTCAGCTCCTAAATCAGTATAGGAATATAAAAGTGAAAATAAAGCTGACCAAAAGCATTATTTAAGTCTCTAATACAAATTTTTATTTGTTCTATACTAACCTTTTTTTTAGTGACTACTGTTAGTTGCACCAGTAGATACAAAGTTGTGAGATAAAACATATGTATTTTTATTATATATTTATATAAATACTTGTATACGTTATGACTAGTGGCAAATTTATGGCTTGTCAATTAGCCTATAAATACCAAAGCTTAGAGACCAGTTCTAATCCTATATTATACATAGAAAATAACAAAATACTGGTCCTGAGTGTGTACTAAGTCTAAGAATATAATAGTCTTCGTAGCTCACCTGGTAAAGAATCTGCCTGCAATTCAGGAGATCCTGGTTCAATTTCTGGGTCTGGAAGCTCCCCTGGAGAAGGTATAGGCTACCCACTCCAGTATTCCTGGGCTTTCCTGGTGGCTCAGATGGTAAGGAATCCATCTGCAATGAAGGAGACCTGGGTTCGACCCCTGGGCTGGGAAGATCCCCTAGAGGAGGGCATGGCAACCCACTCCAGTATTCTTGCCTAGAGAATCCCTGTGGACAGAGAAGCCTGGTGGGCTACAATCCATGGGGTCACAAAGAGTCAAACACAACAGCACAGCTAAGCACATCACAGCACAGGATGAAAATGGTGTCTAGTTCAGGTGGTTCCAAGTAACTGTGGATGTTTTTAAGCCCCATTACATATTAAGGGCTTTTCAGTGGCTAAGAACTAATGGATAGATTGCTTGAATTCATATCCTAACTTCATCACCGAGTAAACATGAAATGTTGGACAATTTTTTGAACCTTTCCGAGCCCCAAGTTCCTCATCTCTATGACTTTGTAGGACTTGCTATGAAGTTTAAATATTCAGTATTTGCAAAGCACTTAGTGCCTAAAAATAGGTGCCATGTAAGTATTATCACAGTTACTAGTATTCATTCTGAGGGGTTTTCAAAGTTAAATCATTATAAATATACTTTATAAATTGTTTTATTACTTCAGAATGTACATAGAGAAATAACTTCATAATTGGACCATAAAACATTTAAATACAAAACAAAGCTGCCAATTATGGTGAATGCCTGTCAAATATTACTCATACAAATATACCTGTTGAAATCATCACAGGCTGTGTCTTCCACACATAATCCTTTCTTCTGGTGCAATCCCCCTTTCATTTCTTCCTTTCTATTCTACACATTCAAACCATTCATCTTTACAGAGCTGCTACTGACCATTTCCTTTATCCTCTGATCTTGCATCTTTCTCCATGGAGAAAAGAAAGATCATTTAATGAGATCTATCAACCTTCCTGTCCCCTGTCACACATCACTCAAAAAGCCAAGGATCCAGAGAGCATAGCATTCAAGATTCTTCACTATCTGACCCAAGTCTATCTTTCTGGATTCATTCCCCATCCTTTCCTTAATGCCACCTCAGCTCTGGCCATTGACCACTAACCATTCCCAAAATGTGTCTGTTTCAAACCTCTGAGAACTTCGCATATGATGTTCCTTTGCCCAGAATCTCTATTTTTTCTACCTGCCAAGCTTCAATGTAAGCCATAAGGTTCCTGTTACCAGAAGACTGTGCTAGGAGACTGTGTGTGTTCCGGGAACCTGTCAGTAAAGGAAATCCTACCGTCAATGCCCAGGCAGCTGCTGAGGTTCTGATAACCTGTGACAGGCTCCTCTGAAGCTGAGAGCCCATCCCTCCCCTCCTTCCCCCACTCAGCCCCACTGTGACATGCTGCCATGCTCCACAGACCTTGCCATCTCACCGTTCCTTTCTCATTCCTCTGATACTGTTCACTCTCTTCACTGAAAAACCAGTGAAGCATCAATCCATGTCCTGTCTGAAGTCCTTCAGGCATAAAATAGAGTTATAGCCTTTTCTACTGCACTGATTCTAACACTTGCAATTGAATAACAAAAATTCTGGCTTAAACACTTTTTCAATATGGGTATTGATTAGAACATTTTTATACTTATAGTTGAGCATAGAGAGGGATGCAAATTGCTAAAGAGAAACTGTAGAAACATCTTACTTTGAGGTGAGAACAAAAGAGAGATCTTACAATATGCTTGATTTTCTTTTTGTCTGCTAAGGTGTTGGTGCACTAGATGAGTTTTAGAGTTTTAATGAGTCTCATTGGTTCTAATTAGAGTAACCTTGGTAGAGATAGATATTATTACTCTGCAAATCATGGCTAAATTGCTGTTAAATAATTTGTATTCTGTTACATTGTTTATGTCATAGTACAGACAAAAAAGATTTAGGCCCAAGTCTCAAGTATTTACTAATATACACCAGTAATTTCAGACTCTCATAAAGATTTACATGGACTTCCCTGGTGTTGCAGATGGTAAAGAATCTACCTGCAATGCAGGAGACCCAGGTTCAACCCCTCGGTCAGGAAGATCCCCTGGAGAATGGAATGGCTACCCACTCCAATATTCTTGCCAGGGAAATCCCATGGATAGAGGAGCCTGGTGGGCCACAGTCCATGGGGTTGCAAAGAGTCGTATGCAATGAGTGACTAACACTTTTCAAGGATTTACACATTTTGCCTGCCTGACATATTTGGCCAATCTATGTTCTGAAGTATCTTTCTAGGTAATTGTATATGACACGCTTTTCAGCCTCAAACAGAAAGGATTATATGTGTATATCTAGACCAAAGGTTATTCTGAAATCTGTAACTATATAAGCATAAGATACCATCTTGTACCTATTAGATGCCAGCTGCTTTAAAATGTAGTATTTGATTTAATTATCTCAGTTCTGAAAAGAAGACATAATTATCCCCATTTTATGGAAGGGGAAAGCAAAATAAAAGCACTTAAGGAAACTTTCAAGATCATACAGTAGGGCTGGATGATTCTGAAATTCTTCCTCTGTCCATGATGACAGAGCGTCTCACTTAACTTCTAGTAAGTGTACATTTACTACAGCTAATATTTTTATTTAATCAGTCAGCAATTATCTATTGAACATTTACCCAGGACTGTGTAATGAGCTGTTGACTATACAAAAATCATATGACTTGGGCTCTCTCCATTAAAGAAAAAAGTGATGTATTCTCACCTGATCGCAAGGAGATCAAAACAGTCAATCCTAAAGGAAATCAACACTGAATATTCACTGGAAGGACTAATGCTGAAGATCCAATACTTTGGCCATCTGATGCGAAGAGCAGACTCATTGGAAAAGACCCTGATTCTGGGAAAGATTGAAGGCAGGAAAAGAAGGGGACAACAGAGGACAAGACGGTTAGATGGCATCACCGACTCAATGGACATGAGTTTGAGCAAACTCCAGAAGATGGTGAAGGACAGTCCTCCCTGTGCTGAGTCCATAGGGTCACAAACAGTCAGACATGACTAAGTGACTGAACACTACAAAATTCTCACCTGAAAAGGACTATAGATATAGCTGTAGAAAAAAGAGCTGCTAATTTATTCATTTAAACTATTATTTGCAACTGTTTTATAACATCTGATTGTATGTGTTATAAACTTTAATAAGCAATATAAGATATAAAGATTGCTTATATACAACCTACATTTATTAATTTCACTTTAGAGTAAGAACAGAATTGGGCAAGGGGTGCTTATTTTCTCAACTGGCTTCCGTCCAGGTCAAAACCATATACATGTGTCTCCTTGGTAGCGCATGACTGAACCTCAGCCTCCAAGGTGTCAGGAAAGCCAGGTTTTCTTCCTCCTTCTTAACTCATAAACCTAGAATTTCCCCAACCATAGATAGGGTATTTGAAAAGTGCTGACTACCCAGAAGCCATCACAAATATCCACTAGACATAAAACCATAGTGTCTGGAAGATAAATTTTAAAAGATATTTGTTTACTAGTCCAATCACTAAGAAAAATAAATAATGTAAAGTGGAACATTTTTCAAGTTTACTAATGCAATACTAAATCATTTCTAATACTATAGCTTCTAATCATCAGTTTTTATTTATCTTCTCTCATCATAATCCACTTAATGAAGTTGCCTTAATTCCTCTCCTTGCCTCATTTCTTTTCAAGTAAAATTATATAACTTGATCTATTAATTTTGGATATCCTAATTTGTCTACATGATAGAAAAACAGCTGGCTATAAAACACTAATTTTAATCAAACTCCTCATTATATAACAAAATTTTATTTTATTAAGAGAAGTAAGAAAGCTTTCAAATGGGCCTTTGTGTAGAAACTGCTGATTCCCTAATTTTATCATTATTTTTATACTGCCTTCCTTTTTTGAAACCTGTATTGTGAAATATTTATATAAAGAGTATATGAAATGTACTCATTTGATAGCTTGTTAAGATATTAAGTGTGGTTCTATTCCAAGCCAGGAAATTATTGTGGTAAACAAAGCCAGAAATATCTCTTTTCATGGAACATTCACAGAGCATGGGAGACAAGAAATAAGCAAATAATAGAGAAAAACACATTGAGTCAAATGGTATTAAGTGCAATGAGGAAAAAACTAAGTGTAAGGAAATTCTGAAAATGCAGTAAGAGGGAGATGCGAATTGAGTCCTCCCAAAGTCGAATTCCCTTACTCCTTAGTGGTGGCTCAGACGGTAGAGAATCCATCTGCAGTGCAGGAGACCTGGGTTGGATCCTCAGGTCAGGAAGATTTCCTGGAGAAAGGAATGACAACTCCCTCCAGTATTCTTGCCTGGAATCCCATGGACATAGGAGCCTGGCAAGCTACAGTCCATGGAGTGACAAAGAGACACACAACTGAGCAACTAACACTTTCATTTTTCAAAATCAAGTTCCTTTACTGAGTTTATGATTATTCTCTCTATAAAAAAATTATTCCCTTTCTTATTCCTTCTGACCTCAATTCAGTGCTAAATGAACACTCATCAACCAGAGTGAGATGACTGAAATTGCTGTTGTGGATAATATCATTAATGTACCAAATTTGCCATTGTAGATATTATCATTAGTTTACAAACTCAGTTGGTTTTTCCAGAGAAAGATAAGCTAACAGATCCCCCGCCATGGTTCACCTGGCTTGATAATGTAAATGAGAGGCTTCCTGACTTCTGCAAGTATGATTAAGAAATGTCACAAGACAGCGGTTATTCTCAAACTCTTTGCTTTTTCCCTTTAAAGAAGCCCTAACTCAAAGATCAAGTTAGAATGGATCTGAGGCTGGTGTCACACTGGCTTGCTTGGCGCCATTGCAGTGAGTACCGTACTTTCGTGCACCACGAGCCTGCATCAGGAGACTGGCTTCTCTGTGTGTGCATCGGGCAAGCAAACCTGAATTAGGTTCAGTAATAAGTTGTAAATCGAGGGGTAAGGGAAAGCCTCGTTAATGAGGTGACATTTGAGCAGAAGCTGAAAGTGGTAAAGGAGAGAGTTTGTGGATAACTAAGGAAAAGGCTCTCCTGGCAGAGCAAATGCTCTGAAGCATTGATATGCTTGACACATCTGACGAGCAGCAAGGAAGTCAGTATGACAGAATAAATAAAGGAGATATTCTTTATAGGATCTGTGCTAATGAAAGGAGGTGTGCTTGAGATAATATAGGACTTTGTTAGCTGGTATAAAAACCTTGGTCCTTACTTAGAGTGCAATGGGAAGTCACTAGAGGGTTTTGAGTAGAGGAAAAATATGATTCTTTTGGAAGGATCCATCTGTCTTTTCTATATTAAATTAAAAAAAAAAACTGAGAGGAAAGGGCAAATATCAAGGCAGACTATTGATCCAGTGAAATGATCCAGTTGAAAGATGGAGTTACTGAGAAATACCTCAAATCACATGTATTTTCACATACAGCCAGCATAGCTTGATGGTAGGTATGGAAATTTTAAAAAAAGAAAGAAAAAATTTAAGAATGGGATGAACAGGGAGTTCAGCTCGGTCTCTGTGGTGACCTAGAGGGGTAGAATGGGGCAGTTGGAGGGAGGTTCAAGAGGGAGGAGACATATGTATATATGTGGTAGATTCACATTATTATACAGCAGAGACTAGCACAACATTGTAAAGCAATTATACTACAAAAAAAAAAAAGAAAAAGAAGAATGGGATTATAAGGTTTCTGTTTTGAGTAACTATAAGGATGGAGTCACCATTTACTGAAATGGAGAACATTGTCAGAAGAGTAGTTTTGAGGGAGAAAATCAAGGGTCAGTATTACATGTGTTAAGTTTAAAGTGAAGATGTGAGAGGAAAGTTGGATGTAAAAATTTGGAGATCTGGGGAGAGACTTGGGCTAGAAATATGACTTGGGGAGTCTCAAGTGTAAAGGGCATGTCTAGAAGCTGAGCCTGGATGCAGTCACCTAGTGAGCGAGGGTAGACAGCAAAGCATAGAGTCCGAGAGATGAGTTCTGGATTAAGAAAAGGAAGTGGTATCAACAAAGAAGGAAGCAAAAAAGTACAAAAAAAAAAAAAAAAGAAAGAAAGAAACAGGAGACAGAAGAAAGCATCTCATGGAGCAAGTGGAAACATTTGTCCAATGCATCTACAAGGTCACATGGTACAAACACATAGCAGGTATGGTTTAAGTAAGGACAATAATAAAGCCAACATATCTACCCATCCTCTAGCTCAGAAGACAGTGCATTCTCTTTCATAACTTATGTTCACCTAGACTCCTAATATACTTCTATTGCAAGGAGTTGGAAAGGGCTCAAAAACCTTTTAGGGGTAGTTGGTGTATTTCTCATTTTATCAGTCTACAGGTTATTACCTTGCCAACTTTAAAAATGCATAGGTAAGCACAGTTTGCATGTTACCTCTTTCATCTTCTTTAGTTTGCATTCCTCTCTTGAACCTACTGACTAAGGGGTTTAACTTGAGCTCCTCTACACTGTAACCTAACCCTCTCTGCATTTATGTGCCAGTTATTGAAATACAAAATCTTCACTTGAGCTCTGTAGCTCACCTCAAAGAGCAAATCTAAATGGATTGTGTCTAACAGTTCCAGAGAGAGTGAGAGAGTCCCACATATTCAGGATGCAACGGATAAAGAGAACTGCTTAGCTATGCCCCCAGATAGGCGTATTATTCAAGTATGAAAGCTACTGGCTTTAGCATGCAGATGACGGCTGCTCAGAAATTTCTCACATCAACTGTCATATCCTAGCAGTTCAAATTTATAAGAAGATGAAACAACTCTCTAATCCCTTAAACTGCTAATACATAGCTAAGAATCCTTGTGCATAACTAATAAAATTTACATTTTCTAAGCTTCAATTTCCTTGAAGGATTGTTTTATTTGGTTAAAAAAAAATCACAGGAAAGACCTATGTTAAGGTGTCATAAACACTGAAGGACTCTATTTGGAGGGAAGAGAAATGTAAGAGGAGTGAGATGTGTAAATGAAGTACATCTCAGGGAATGCTTTCCCGTTTGCTTGTATTAATTATTTCTGCAGTGGGAGTGAGGCAAATGGTGTGTCTGAATGTGAAATTAATCCTTGTGTGGTTTAAGGGATATTTTTCCTTGTTTAATATTCTTTTCTGATGTGTGTGAATTTTGGCTGTAATCCTGAAACTAAGTCTAGAAACATAAATGGATACCAAAAAATGACAGAAATGATTGATGACTACAAATTAATTAGTTTCTTTGAATATATTATGGCAGTGGTAATTTTAAGTCCTTTGGGACAGAAAGAAGGATACTATACAATATGCGAGTTAATGTAAGTTAGAAGAAATAAAGTTTTTTGTTTTAAACTTTACCTGAAATGATTTCCAAACATTAAGTGAGTCAGATAAAATAAGTTTGCCTCTTCTATTTGATATGTAATCCTTTTATTCACTAGGGTTATCTTTTTGTGCTTTTCTAGTTCCCAGCTAGTCCTTGCCGATTGTTAAGATGAAAATATTCACTTTTATCAATTCAATTTTTAAAAGCAAATCAAGGTCTTATCAACTATGTCATTTTATACCTCTTTGAAAATAAAATACTTTTTCCCAACTGATCTAAAGAGTTTTATTGCTTTTATCTAAGATTTTTTGCTATTTAAACAATTGTGAAAATCTAGTCAAAGTTACTGCCTTTTCAGATGGAATGCTTATATTTTATTTGCTCACATCCAGAAATATCTAATGTTTTCCTTTTCGTTTTCCAATGTGTAATTCACAGCATTCCCTCTATAAACAAAAACAGGGGAATGTATATTTCAGGATTTTGAAATGCAGTTAGTTACAAAATCAACAATCCCAATATAAGTACTAATGTAGGAGAATCTTTCATTCTAGAATGTATGTGCTTATACTCATCACACCAAATTTGCTGAATGTGTACAAAGTAAAGTGGGTTCTGCAGAATTGGTTATGTAACAGCACTGACTATAATTACCTCATCAGAAGTCCCCTGAAATGAAAATCGCCCATTTGGAAGAGCTGGAATTAGATGAAACTAATTCCTAGTAACTAGCATATCTGGTTGTGCCCTATAACAGGTGGTTACCAAAAAATTCACTGGGATAGAGGAGGATTTGAGGTTAACGCCACCCAAAATCCATATTATCTTTCTTTAAATATAGTAACAAAAGTTTTGTAGTATACACAGCTGATGTTCTCTTTAGTCTTTGGTAAAATGTGAATAGATACATCTTCCCAGAATACATACATTATCCACAAACCTCTATGCAAATATACCTTCAATACAAGTTATACAAGACCTCTTCCAAGGTTACGGGCCTGATTTGAAAATTCTGAAAGTTGACATTGTCATATTAGCATGCTTGATGTGGCCCCATTTTGTGTTTTCTCTTCTTTCTCCAATTCTTTTTTGACAGAATTAGGTAGCACCAATTCCCTGAGCACCTGAGCAGTTGTTTCTGTTACTGCCTCCTCTTTTGTCTCTTTTCTCTATATCCTTCCTTCCTCTAATACTGGAGAGAGACTTTGATCCAACCCACCTGAATAGTAAACAGTGAAATTGACAAAAATGAGAAAGTGAAGTTGCTGGTAAAAAATTACTTCAGTTATAGGATAAAGATATTTTAAAAAATAAGTAACTTTCGAAAAACACAGAATCCGAGAGCAGGTAGACTATTGGTAGCTAGACCTGAATTTCTGCTATAGATTCCTTAAACCATGTCTATTCTAAAACTCTATCCTAAAATTAAATTTAGTGACTTGTTACATCAAGAAACAAATGAGAAACTTATAAATCTACAGCACAGTTTTTAAGATATTATGCTGAATTTAAATACTGAGTTTAAACACAAAGACTACAATACAGAGAATATGTGTGTAAATGTGTAAATTTTGCTGGATCTTTCAGCAGTTAGTGGGTTCTCGTCTGTTTTTAACATCTAAACTGTTTTTGATTTCCAGAATTTCTAAAAAATAAGGTGAAATAATAAATATAATTAATTAAAAGATGTGCTCTAATACATTTTATTATTCTTGAAGGAGATGGCACATCTTATTTCAATTCTATTAAATGGAATACTATTAGTTATTAAAATGAATATCTTTTAGAATCCAAGTACCAAAACAATAGTTTATATATTGATGCTCAGCTTAGGACAGAAACAAGCCACAAATTTTAGAAAAAAAAAAATCTTGTCATAGACGGCAGCCCACCAGGCTCCCCTGTCCCTGGGATTCTCCAGGCAAGAACACTGGAGTGGGTTGCCATTTCCTTCTCCAATGGATGAAAATGTAAAGTGAAAGTGAAGTCGCTCAGTCATGTCCAACTCCTAGGGACTCCATGGACTGCAGGCTACCAGGCTTTTGTTAGCATTAAAGTGCACAAGTGTGAAAGTGAAAGTGATAGTCACCCAGTCGTGTCTGACAGTTTGCAACTATAGCTTGCCAGGCTCCTCTGTCCATGGAATTCTCCATTCAAGAATACTGGAGTGGGTTGCTATTTCCTTCTCCAGGGGATCTTCCCAACCCAGAAATCAAACCTGTTCTCTCACATTGAGGACAGACTCTTTACCATCTGAGTCACCAGGGAAGCCCTTAAAATGCACAAGCCACTGGTAAAGTTTTACTTGTTTTGACAGTAGCAACAGAGTGTCCATTCTCTAGTTTATGAGGAAAAGAGCAAGTATGCTGAATCCCAAGGGCATAAGGCAAGACAGGGATTTGGTGTCTGAGGTAGGACCAAAGGGATCCTCTCCAACGTCTGAATGTGAGTACTAGAGAAGCAGGAAATAAGCCCCCATTGTAAACATAAGACAAGATCATAAAAATGAATCTCACCAAATTCAGGAAGATGTTGGAAAGAGTGAGAAAGAAGGGAATCAGTCCTGTGCATAGATTTGGAATGTGAGTGGGATGTCAGGGATCCCTTCTTATTGGCTGCTGGCTACATGGTATTGGGAAAAACCAATTATCACTAACGTTGACTTCTCATCCAATTTGTGCTAAGGACTGAATGTTTTGTCCCCTCAAAATTCATATGTTAAAACCTAATGCCCAATGTGAAAATATTAAGAGGTGGGGCCTTTGGAAGATGATTAGGTCATGAGGATGGAGCCCTCATGCGTAAGATTAGTGCACTTATATAAGAGAGTACACAGAGTTCACCAGCCCCTTCTGCCATAGGAGGTATAGCAACAAGATGACCATTTAGGAACTGGGTCCTCACCAGACATTGAATCTGCAGGCTCCATGACCTTGGACTTCCCCACCTCCAGTGCTGTGAGAAATAAATATTTGTTCTTCATAAGATACCCAGTTTCTGGTATTTTTGTTAGAGCAGCCGTAGTGGACTAAGACAGTTGGTAAGTAGTCTCACCTCCCTTGTCCACCCAAGGGGAGCAAATGAGTCAACTGTACTATCAGATCATGAGTTATATTTTCTTCTTTCTACTGTGTGACTGTGTGCTTATGTCAAGATGTTAGAATTGAGAAATAACTGCTAGCTAGTCAGCCAGCTACAACAGAAAGAATGTTCACCCTGTATTATTAAGATTTGGACTAAAACATTAAGGCATTTGCCTGAGGACCTGTGAAGTGATATAATTATATAGAAATACTTCCACAAATTACCACACAAAAAATTCCTTCCCTGACACATTTATTCATTCATCCATCCATTTGACACATTTCTAATTGTGACTGTCTCTGTGCCATGTTAGCACACCCCCTTTATCTGTCCTAGAAACTGGAATCTTTCAACATGCTTAGCAAAGAAAAGTTAACTGTGAGATATAAACGTGAATTGTCACTAAGCCTCAATGTGGCATTGGAGGAGTCACTTAAACTCGGTAAAATTCTATAATGTCCTCATCTGTAAATGAGATTATACATAAGTCCTGGTTGAGCACTTGACAAATAGATTCTGGGAAGGAAATGATACATTCAGTTCCTTTGTCACCTCCAAGCTATCACATACTGTGTTTGCTTTTGTGCATTAACCTGTTCAAGTACATCTAGGAAGTACCCGGGGCCTTATCTGTTCATTCAGTTCCTTTGTCACCTCCAAGCTATCACATACTGTGTTTGCTTTTGTGCATTAACCTGTTCAAGTACATCTAGGAAGTACCCGGGGCCTTATCTGTTCATTCAGTTCCTTTGTCACCTCCAAGCTATCACATACTGTGTTTGCTTTTGTGCATTAACCTGTTCAAGTACATCTAGGAAGTACCCGGGGCCTTATCTGTTCATTCAGTTCCTTTGTCACCTCCAAGCTATCACATACTGTGTTTGCTTTTGTGCATTAACCTGTTCAAGTACATCTAGGAAGTACCCGGGGCCTTATCTGTTCATTCAGTTCCTTTGTCACCTCCAAGCTATCACATACTGTGTTTGCTTTTGTGCATTAACCTGTTCAAGTACATCTAGGAAGTACCCGGGGCCTTATCTGTTCATTCATTTCTTTGGCATTCTGCAAGTTTGATGAATGGTGACTAAAGATTGCATCACTGTGAGAGAAGTTAGAGCAGAATCTGTACCAAATGCCATGGAGACACGAAACAAAATTTGAAAAATAATAGTGAATCTTCAAAACAAATGAAAATTAGAAGTTGGAAATAATATACCAAGAATAGAGCAATACTCTCACATGAATAGTGTCGCTATGAGATTCACATCACTCAGAGACCATTTTAACTAAAATAGCCACTCCAGTACCCTTGCCTGGAAAATCACATGAATGGAGGAGGCTGGTAGGCTGCAGTCCATGGGGTCAATAAGGGTCAGACACGACTGAGCGACTTCACTTTCACTTTTCACTTTCATGCACTGGAGAAGGAAATGGCAACCCACTCCAGTGTTCTTGCCTGGAGAATCCCAGGGACGGGGGAGCCTGGTGGGCTGCCATCTATGGGGTCGCACAGAGTCAGACAGGACTGAAGCGACTTAGCAGCAGCAGTAGCAGTGCTTAACCAGAAATGAAATCACGAGGGTAGATTTTTCAGGAATACATTTCATCAACATACCTGCAATATGTACTAAAAATGTGTCCAATAAAGTCATAACACATGGATATCTAATTTTTGGAGGTAAAAATTAACCAACATATTTGGATGACCCATCTCTTCATCTGTTATGCTAAACTGCAGGAAAAGTCATTGCTGTCCTCATAACAATGCAATGAAAAATGTGTTAATCAAATCTCTAGTTGAATAGACTGGAAAGGCATTTTTATTCAGCTTGCTGAAAGAACAAAGAAATATGCATTATGGCACTGCACCTTTCAGACAAATATTACTTGTTTAGGCCATGGGGTATAATGCTGCAAGATGTTTATAAGATTGTCATAATTGTAATTAAGCCCAGGAGAACTTCCAGATGTTCAAGCTGGATTTAGAAAAGGCAGAGGAACCAGAGATGAAATTGCCCCATCCGTTGGATCATAGAAAAAGCAAGAGAGTTCCAGAAAAACATCTGCTTCTGCTTCATTGATTACCTTAAAGCCTTTAACTGTTTAGATCACAACAAACTGTGGGAAATTCTTAAAGAGAGGGATATACCAGACCACATTTCTTGCTTCCTGAGAAATCTGTATGCAGGTCAAGAAGCAACGGTTAGATCCAAACATGAAACAACAGACTGGTTCCAAATTGAAAAAGGAACTATATGTATGTTCAAGGCTGTATGTTGTCACCCTGCTAATTTAATTTATATGCAGAGTACCTCATGCAAAATGCCAGGCTGGATGAAGCACAAACTGGAATCAAGATTGCCAGGAGAAATATCAATAACCTCAGATATGCAGATGATACCACCCTTATGGCAGAAAGCAAAGAGGAACTAAAGAGGCTCTTGATGAAGATGAGCAAGAAGAGTGAAAAGGCTGGCTTAAAACTCAACATTCAAAAAAACAAAGATCAGGCATCCAGTACCATCACTTCATGGCAAATAGATGTGGAAACAATGGAAAGATTGACCGATTTTATTTTCTTGGGCTGCAGAATCACTGCAGACGGTGACTGCAGCCATGAAATGAAAAGATTCTCCTTTGAAGAAAACGTATGACAAACCTAGACAGCATATTTTAAAGCAGAGACATTACTTTGGCAACAAAGGTCCATCTAGTCAAAGCTATGGTTTTTCCAGTAGTCATGTATGGCTGTGAGAGTTGGGCCGTAAAGAAGGCTGAGTGCTGAAAAATTCATACTTTTGAACTGTGGTTTTGGGGAAGACTCTTGAGACTCCCTTGGACTGCAAGGAAATCAAACCAGACCATCCTAAAGGAAATGAGTCCTGAATATTCATTGGAAGGACTGATGCTGAAGCTGAAACTCCAATGCTTTGGCCACCTGATGTGAAGAACCAACTCATTGGAAAAGAGTCTGATGCTGGGAAAGATTGAGGACAGGAAGGAGGACATGGGGATGACAGGATGAGATAGTTGGATGGCATCACTGACTCAATTGACATGAATTTGAGAAAACTCCGGGATGTAGTGATGGACAAGGAAGCCTTGTGTGCTGCAGTCCATTGGGTCGCAAAGTATCAGACACAACTAGCGACTGAACAACAACAGTACTTCTCAAGATGGGAATTGCAATGGGAATATTTCTTAAAACTAGTCAGAACAAAGTGTTTTAAATGTGTCAATTCCAGTTACCAGTTTTAAAAATATTTATCATAGCAAAAGAAAGATGATTTTTAGAACAGGCTATAAAATACACGGTAATAAAAACAAACATATTCTTGTTTATTTATCACCCTGCCTCTATGTGTGAAACCAGACCTACAGGCGCTTTAAAAGCCACATCTGGTAGGTTCTGAAGACCCTCAGATAGTGATATTTTTATGAGTTGTGAGTTAGGGCCAAAAGAATCCGTTTTTGTGTGGGGCAAAAAGTGGAGCAGAAATGAAATGGCCATTAGGAATGTCTGACATTCACAAAAAGACAAAGTGACTGCAGGGATAAACAGAAGGGGAAAAGCAGATGAGGAACATGATGGATCTTAGAGTTTTGAAGGATCCCTTTTGAGACCACTAACCAAGCAAGCTAAATGTGATGAGGGAAGATGGCCTGACTGCATGTCTGGAGATGATTCACCAAGCTTGAGATGTAACTGGAGAAATTGTCTAGACCACATCATTCCCTCAGTGCTTTACAGGGATTCATTTCTTTAACATTCACAACAACTTCATGAACTAGATACAATTATTATCCATACTTTATAGTTGAGGAAGGAGGCAGGGAATGGTTAAGAAATTGCATCAAAGACAACCAACTGGTCAATAGCAGAGCTGAGATTTATGTCCACAGGGGTTGCTCTTATCCACGATGCTACACTGACCCCTAACAAGCATCAGTGAGTAAGAATCAACACAGATGGCATGCATGCATGCTACGTTGCTTCAGTTGGGTCTAACTCTTTTTGACCCAATGGACTGTAGCCCTCCTAGTTCCCCATGGGATTCTCTGGACAAGAATATTGGAGTGGGTTGCCATACCCTCCTCCGGGGGGATCTTCCCAACTTAGCGTTCAAACCCTCATCTCTTCCGTCTTTTGCATTGGCATGCAGGTTTGCACAATGCCAGAAAATACATATATTTGTGCAGAATATTGGCCTTACAAAATCATTTTCACATAAGGTTCATTCATTAAAGTGATAATGTAAAAAGAGCTCAGTTGCTTGCTACGGCTGCCATAACAAAATATGACAGACTGGGTGACTTAATCAACAGAATTTTTTTCTCACTTTTTTGGAGGCTAAAAGCCCAAGATCTATACGTTTGGCAGGTTGGAGTTCTCCCGAGGCCTCTCTCCTTAGCTTGCACTGTGTGTCCTTGCTGTGTCCTCACGTGGTCTTTCCTCTGTCTGCGTTCATCCCTGGTGTCTCTCTGGGTCCAAGTCTCCTCTTCTTGTAGGCACACCAGCTAAATCGGTGAGAGCCCACCCTAATGGCCTCCTTTGAACTTAATCACTTCTTTGAAGGCCTTGCCTCCATGTACAGTCATCTTTGGACATACTAGGTATTAGGGCTTCAACACACGAATTTTGAGGGAACACACTTCAGTCTGTAACAAAACCCCAAACTTAGGGTTGTGATTGGAGTTTTCATTCTAGTTTTGCCACTGTGTGATGGTAGGAAGGTCACTTCCTGTCTGCTCAATGCTCTAGCTGCCTGATTCTTGATTTTCTGAGTGTGTCTTCAGCTTCTCTACATCTGTAAACCACCTTATCATCTTTACACATCATATAAGTTAGGTGAGTTGGTGGTTGTTGTTATTGTTTTTTGATCTAAATTAGCTAGCAATTTGTTGAGTACAACTCAAGACTTCTAAATAGGATGTTTCCTTTCGCTCGTGGCTTTGCTAGGCCTTTGACATACTCTGGTCTGTCTAGTCTTAAAATGCAGGTAATAATGAGTACCAACAAAGGTTCCTCTAGTCAAGGCTATGGTTTTTCCAGTGGTCATGTATGAGTGTGAGAGTTGGATTATAAAGAAAGCTGAATGCCGAAGAGTTGATGCTTTTGAACTGTGGTGTTGGAGAAGACCCTTGAGAGTCCCTTGGACTGCAAGGAGATCCAACCAGTCCATTCTGAAGGAAATCAGTCCTGGGTGTTCATTGAAAGGACTGATATTGAAGCTGAAACTCCAATACTCTGGCCACCTGATGTGAAGAGCTGACTCATTGGAAAAGACCCTGATACTGGGAAAGATTGAGCGCAGAAGGAGAAGGGGAAGACAGAGGATGAGATGGGTGAACTCCAGGAGTTGGTGATGGACAGGGAGGCCTGGCGTGCTGCAGTTCATGGGGTCGCAGGGAGTTGGACACAACTGAGCGACTGAACTGGACTGAACTGAATGAGTATGTTATAGGGCTCCCTTGAGAATATAAAGAGCATAGTGTCTGTGAAGTAGCAGTTATTTAAGAAATGTTCATCTTTTGCTTACCCTTCAGCCCAGAAGTTTTCATGCTTACTTTCCCTGCCTTTGACCTTCCCAACTCTACCTCCACGATGTGTCTCGCGCATTCTTGATCAACCATTGTGAAAGTCACATAGCTTGACATCTGTCTGTGGTGGGATTGGAGGTTTTAAAAATTTGGATCTAAGTGCATGGAGATATTTCCTCACAAGTTCATAAGCAAAAGGATACGTGATTCACCTTGACTTTCGACCTACTAAAATTTCAAGATTTAACAGAATTGTCTGTTGTCTTAGACCCCGAAGCTTGCAAAGGCCACTGACTCTGGGTTGGAAAAATTCTCTAGCAGAGAGCTGTAGAAGCAAAGCTCAGGGCCTTCCTGGATCACACAAAGGTATACAGTGAGCAAAATATCTGTCTACTGCTAGTCTGATTCTGCTAACAATGAACGAACATAATGATTTTTGTTTGGTTTGGTTTTGGGGGGGTAATTTATTTTTCATTGAATATGATTGCTTTATAATATTGTGTTAGTTTCTGCTACACAACAACATGAACCAACCGTATGTGCACGTTTATCCCCTCCCTCTTGAGCCTCCCTTTCACCCCCCATCCCACTCCTCTAGGTCATCACAGAGCAGCAGGTTGAGCTTTTTGTGCAATACAGCAACTTCTCACTAGCTATTGCACACAATTATGGTTTTATGTTGATAATTTAGACAATTATGTACTTTAAACAATTATCCACTCAATTATTTGAACATATTTTATAAAATTAATAGTCATATGATACTTTAGGATAAAATGACTATATATAGTTTCCTGTATTTATTTGTATCATTTATCCTCATTTTTTCCTGCTAAAATGTTTTGTTGTTAAACCTGCCTACCAGTGCAGAGACATAAGAGATGAGGGTTCGATCCCTGGATCGGGAAGATCCCCAGGAGGAAGGGATGGCAACCCACTCTCTGTACATGGCTATTTCAGCCTGCAAAAAAATTTTTGGAACCAAGCAGAAGTTCTATATGCTGTGTTCACCACAGCAGCAAGGCTGGTACAGGGAGGAGACCCAAGTGACTGCAAGCCCAAAGGTGAGCAGCAGGAGGCAGCCTCTAGCAAAAGATAAACCCTGGACCTCTGAGGAGCCCTGCTGTGGCTGCTGCGGCTGCTAAATTCGGTCAGTCATGTCAGACTCTGTGCGACCCCACAGAGGGCAGAGGAGCCCACCAGGCTGGGATTCTCCAGGCAAGAACACTGGAGTGGGTTGCCATTTCCTTCTCCAATGCATGAAAGTGAAAAGTGAAAGTGAAGTTGCTCAGTTGTGTCTGACTCTTTGCGACCCCATGGACTGTAGCCTACCAGGCTCCTCCATCCATGGGATTTCCCAGGCAAGAGTACTAGAGTAGGGTGCCATTGCCTTCTCCCTAGAAGTTTCAAGTCTAAACTAACCTGACCTGGATTTAGAGGAAGACAAAGGAACTTGGATGCTTATACTCTATGAAAATCAAAACCTTTCAAAGGCTTTGTAAACTTGTGTTTCTTTTTTTTCTTTTTAATAGAGTCCTAGAAATAAAACCACAAAACAACATGCTTGGGGAAACACCTGCTTACATTGTCACCAAGGGACTGGAACAGATGAGGTAGCCTATGGGATGGGGGTGGGGGGAGGAAGAAAAGTGGAGAGATATACTTTAAATTTTATAATTCGGTATAATTTTCCCCACATATATGTATTTATTTTTGAAAGTTTAAAAAATAACAGTCTACTTTTCTGCGCACTATCTTATATAATGCAATAAAACATGAGCTTTTCAATGCTAGAAGAGAGTCATTGAGTCATAGGTAGAAAACATTTGTTTATCATACAAACTAGAAGATCCCCTGGAGAAGGGAATGGCAACCCATTCCAGTATTCTTGCCTAGAAAATTCCATGGATGAAGGAGCTTGCCAGGCTACAAGCCATGGGGTCACAAAGAGTTGGACATGACTGAACAACTAACATGTACACATACTATGTATTAATATGATTTCAGAAAACTTCTATATTTTGTTTCAGCTTAAGACTAACCTAGAAAAGCCTGTTTAACCTAAAAGTGAAAGCCGCTAAAAAAAAAAAAAAACACATGATTTGTAATCAAGCAGCTTTACATAGAATTTATAATAGGGTTGCTGGATGCGCTATTATTTGTATAATGTTATGGAGATATGGTGAGTAACTGGAAAAGATATAGTTTAACTGGAGAGTGCTGACAGTTTACATCTTCTTATAATATGAAGTGTCATAACCAAAGTAAAAACTTGTCATTTATTTTCAGGAGTGTTTGGAAGTTGGATGACATTGTCATGTAAATGATTGAGTCTTAAGTTTTCAACTTTGTTCGATGAATCTTGCCTAAGTAATCTTCTGATATTTTTACCCAGTCATAGGAGGCCCCACATAAATGTATTTGAATGCTTTTGTGACTGTGTGAAATGAATCGCTAATGATTCATGAGACAGTCCTATCATTAGCCTTGATAAGATGGTAATTCGATTACATGCTGGTGCTGTTGCTCATTCCATTTTTTGATATTAATATTTAAAATATTAGAAGGGCAAAATAATTCCAAAGAAAGAATTGGTATTTCAAAAGAATATGTTATTTCACATCCTGTTAACTCTAGCTCTGAAATACCAATTATGCTTTTTTCTCTTTGTAGCATAGTAAGGAAAGCAATGGAAAATATTTACCAAAGAATGAAAATATTTAGATCAGATTTGCCTCAATTTTATTTCTAATTATGAGATAAGATTATTATTTCTTAGAAAAATTTAAATCATTGGTTAAAAAGTGTTTGTCCACATTTTGTAGGAAATAACATAGAATCTAATATCATTCAGAACAGTTACAATGTTGCCATCTTTAAGAAAATCCAAAAAGACAAATACAACCTCTTCCTTCTTTAGTTTATTATCACCCCAAAGAACTTTTCTATTATCACCTTTAAGTTGGGTACGTTTGGTTTTTATTCTTACTATGTAAACAAAAATATTATGATCAATTTTGTTCATTTTTGTATTTCAGCTTCAAGATTTGGCTAACGCTTTGATTTCTTTTCTTTAGATTTGAAAATAGATACTAAGCAGCAGTATTTGTTTCTCACATTGTTTCTCCAAATTATTAAGCACCCCAGAATGGTTCCAATAATATAGTACATAGGGTCCCTAAATTTTCTTCTTGTCCTCAAAGTGAATACATCAACACTTCTACTATTTAAAAGATTCCAACTATCTGTGTATTCCCATGGATTCACATGGAGGCTGAAGAAAGTGTTGTTCATTTATTCCACATTGGATTTGCCAAAGTATTCCACTTTAAGCAAAACTAATATACCTACATGTAAATTTAGAAAGCAAATTATTAATATGAAATAAGTTTTTAATTGGGATTTTCTGTTGACTCAGAAGGTAAAGAATCGGCATGCAATGTGAGAGACCCAGGTTCGATCCCTGGGTTGGGAAGATCCCCTGGAGAAGGGAATAGCTACCCCCTCCAGTATTCTTGCCTGAAGAATTCCATGGGCAGAGGACCCTGGGAGGGCTGCATTGCATAGGGTTGCAAAGAGCTGGACATGGATGAAGCAACTTAGCACACAGCAGTGAACATACCTAACACCCAGATCTTGTTTTCTAAATATTATTCCTTAGTAAAAGGAACCAGGGTTCCTTAGATTAGTGACTGAGTCCAGGACTGGGGCAGAAAAATGCAAAATAAGCTTGGAATATGTGAGTAGTACCAGAAAATTTAAAAATTTTCAAAAATAAAAAATCATCATGTCAAAAGACAGAAGAACAAAGATGAATGAACCCCAGTGGCCAAAGCCAAGGGAATTTGAGCAGCAAAATAAATAATAATATTATAAATATCCACAAGTCTAATATAAATTAATAATTTAAAAATATGCAAACATACAATAGGGAACTCTCCCCTATAAAATATTCCAATTAATAAATATAAAAGACAGGGCTTCAGGGTAGCTCAGATGGTAAAGAATCCACCTGCAATGCAGGAGACCTGGGTTTCATCCCTGGGTTGGGAAGGTCCCCTGGAGGACGGCAAGGCAACCCAAAGAGTCAGACACAACTGAGCAGCTAAGCACAGACACACAGAAGACAAAGATTCAAAATCACCCTTAGATAAAAATCACAGTAATTATCGTTGCAGGCAAAATTCACTGATAAACGATAAAATCAGTAAGGTGAAATGTTGAAGAGAAACAGTTGCATAGTTTCAAAATATCCCCCAAGATATTTATCTATTACAAAGTGAATAATAGTAGTTTTACAGTAAGGAAAACCATTAGATACCACCATAACCAAGTGGTCTCTTTAGAAAAGACCCCGATGCTGGGAAAGACTGAAGGCAGGAGGAGAAGGGGACGACAGAGGATGAGATGGTTGGGTGGCATCCCTGACTCAATGGACATGAGTTTGAGCAGGCTCCGGGAGATGGTGAAGGACAGGAAAGCCTGGTGTGCTGCAGTCCTTGGGGTCAGACATGACCGAACGACTGAACAACCGCAAAGTTAACATGAGTACTACTGAGACACAGTGACATATGCACGGTGCATGGAGAAGGACACAATATCGCTTTTGTAGTGTTCTTATTAAATTGCATAAACTCAATACAATCACTAGAGAATATCAGGTGACGTCACATTTAAACATAAACCTTGGACTACTTTCTCAGCTCTCATCAGAAGGGCCAAGGTAATGAAATACAAGGGAAGACTGAGGAACTATCTCAGTTCGGAGGAAGACTTAAGAGATATAAGAATAATATACAATGTAGGATCCTGAGTTTGAGCCTAGAGTAGAACAAAAAACTGGGGGAAAATAAGTGAACATCTAATAAGATCTCTAGTTAATAGTATTATGTAACTTTAACTTTCTGACTTTGAGAACTATGCTATGGTTATGTAAGTTTTTAACTTTATAGAAAGCTGATGTAAGGTTACATGAACTCTCTGAACATTTTTGTAATTTTCTCTTAAGTCTAAACTTATTTCCAATAAAATGTTTTAAAAATTGTTTTATTCCTCAACCACACTATGAAAAACATATTATTACTATCCTCATTTTACAAAGGAGGGAACTGAATAGCAGAGAGATTAATAAACTTGCCCCCAAATCCCCAAGTTAGAAAACTACATAGCCAAATAAGTTGGAGATCTTAACCACTATGATTTTATGTGGTCTGAGGCTCAGCCAATTCAGAAATATTTATTCTTGCTCTTAATTTTGCATTGATATTTGTAGCCTGGTGGGCTACAGTCCATGGGGTTGCAAAGAGTCGGACAGGACTGAGCGACTTCACTTTCACTTTTCACTTTCAAGGTGCTATGTGCTAAGATGCTTCAGCTCTGTCTGATTCTTTGTGACCCTATGGACTGTAGCCTATCAAGCTCCTCTGTCAATGGGATTCTCCAGGCAAGAATACTGGAGTGGGTCACCATGACCTCCTCCAGGGGGTCTTTCTGACCCAGGGATTGAACCCACTTATCTTGCATCTCCTGCATTGGCAAGCAGGTTCTTTACCACTAGCACCACCTGGAACCCCTAGGGTGCTACAATATTATATAAAACATAACCCTGGAAAAAGAAATCCTATTTTACAATGCTGAGTGATAAGTGATGTAGGAAAACTTTATTCTCTTGCAGTGATTCTCATTTTCAACCAAATGTCAAACAGTGAACTATTAGGTGGAATCTTACAGAATAACTAAATGGGAATATTGGCATTCAAAGATGAAAATGCATCCATAAGGCTTTTATGTTTCATTACTTTAAATAATCATTAACAGTAAAATATATAATGACAGACAGTTACTAATGCAATAAAGTTGCTAAAGTGAGATGAAAAATTGCAAATAATGTATTTTATTACAGTCAAAGAAGGCTTTAGGTGGCTGTACTCTGGTTCTGAATATGTTATAGAGAATTAGGAGTTTGGGACTCTGTATGAAAGAGGTCATTTTTATTATTGGAAAATAGTTTTTTAAGCTGCTAATTCTTTTGAGGAATGCAAGAAACTGAAATACTTCAGTCACATATGATCAACAATCAGAAACAGCCTAAGTGGGAGAAAAGTATTATGTGATTTTGCTTCTGTTCAGTATTGTTTGTAATTAGAATTCAAAGTTGATAGTGTATAAAAATTCAACCAAAAGTAGCATAACTCTTTATTAAATTACAAACTTTATAAATGTGCATTATGTGCAAGGACTCTATGATAGTTACAAAATAAAATGGGATTTATGTTAAATGCGGCAGGAATACCTCCCATGTAACAAATATTTAAACTGGAATGAAATAAATATTTTTTATATAGTGAAAAATTTTATATAATATTTATATATATATAAATATAATGTTATATAATTTCAAAAAATTAAAAGTAGTCTTATTCTGGAAGCTTATATTTAATATTTAATTTTCTGTGATATTTATAAATTTGACTGTCAAAAAACATTGAAGTAAAAAAAGTGTCCCTAATACATATTGAAGTCAAACCAGGAAGAAAATGGATATATAAAAATATTTTTGTATTATTATTTTGTTTTGTTATAGCATGATACATAATTTATGGCTACTACTACTTTCTTTTCTTGAACACACTGTAGGAAAATACTGTCTGGATACAGTTAAGGCTTTCTGAAAAATACTTGTATCGAAACCTTTCCATTTAATGGTTAAAAAAAAGTAAATAGAATTTATGTCTGTCCTGGGCCCAATTAAACTTCCATTCAAACTTGTCCTGATCAGAAAATAAATTACCTATGGATTCTGAATAAGGGTTTTTACACACTTGGAGAAAAAAAAAGTACGTCTGTGGAGAACTATGATTTATGAAAGTATTGATTTCTTTGTTAAATAATGAATTAGATGTCCTACCACAATATTATTTATCAAACTTTTTTGTCATATAATTAAATTGTCACATAATGGATTGTGCTCATATAGATTCATTAAATATTAAAAACTACATGTGACACTACTCACCTTATCTTTGGCTAACAACACATTTCCTCTGTTCTTTCCCATTAAGGTCAATAATGGCAGCCATGATACTACTACCAAAGCTTGTAGTCCATGCTGATCAAGGCTACAGAGGCCATGAGCACATTCCTTTAGCTCAGCATGACCAAAGTTATCCACATACCAAGCGCACATAGCCCGAGAACCATTCAAGACAACTTGACAAGTGAGGATAAGAGGGGAAATTACCTGTACACAAAATATGGTGGACATACTAAAATTAGACTTGCATTTTACCAGCTCCACTCATCTTGATCATTTTTTATTTGTCCCTGAAATCTCTGCTGCAGCCTCTGTTGCCCTGAGCCCTTTGGGTTTTTCGAAGTTTGCCTGGCCCTCCTGTTATATCATCTGTAGCCACCCACAAAGTTTCACCAGCTGCAGAGATGCACTTCTGCATCCCCCTGATTACTCACCTGTATTCCCACGTGAACTGACTTTCCCCTAGGACGACCTTGAAGCCTTCAACATGATTAATACTTTTGGTAGCCACATAATCCATCTTCACCCTCTCCCACCCCACAAATACAATGGATTCTTGTTTCTCTACACTTTCCATTCAAGAGCTGACATTATTTTGAAACTGAATTCTTATATCCTATATCCCATTAACCACATCCATAGCTTTACTGAGTTTTACATGGACTGGGAGATGCTGGAGTAGCTTCCTTTAATTGTGTGCTTACTATATGTCAGTCATTATGCTAAACATTTTACATAAAGGATTTTAGTTAATTATTATGACAACCCTATGAAATGGGCACTCAGTATTTTCTTATTTTATTTATGAGGAAACTGCAGATTAAAGAGATTTAATAATATCCCAAGGTCGCAGTCCCAGAAAATAGCAGCAGCAATTCAATAATCAAATATGTCTGACTTCAAAATCTATGTTCCAGTCTCTCTGCATGATTGCTTCTCACTGAACAAGTGAAAATAAAAATCAAAGACCACAGGCAATTCTTATTCTGAAATCTCTGTAATGAGTTGGTAATTTATTTTAAAAATCCAATAGTTGTATGATCATGAATGATGTCTGCTACTATTTTAAAATGTAAAATCTGCCCCTTTTATTAAAGAATGTGAGGGATTTCAAAGCGTTCATATTTCTCATACTTCCCCTCAGAATCCTAACCTTTTTTATCATAGGTGAGTTGGAGACGGAGGTAAAAACATTATCTTTCAAAGGACATAGAATGCAGAAACTTCAGTGTCTTAGGCCCAGTTGAAATTGCAGCCCTCTCCTAAGAGCCTTTTCTTCAGATAACTCAAAAGTTTCAAAAGATGCTAACAATTAAAAAAAAAAAGCACTTTTAGGACTTAAGCACAAATGAGACAGTCCTTACCTTTATGAATTTTTTCACTCAACATGAAAATGGATATAAGTGTTTTAAGTAAGGTAATATAATAACTCCCAGTCTAATAAGCATGGTGGTGGGTGAGGAGCAGGGAAGAGTAGGGGGAAAATACCTATCATCTGGGGATTTCAGGAGAGGCTTCATAGAAGAAGCAGCACTAGAGGATTTCAGTCAGATGCTGAAGAATAGGGACTGTTAAAGGTATTCAATACATTTGCAGATTAAACAAATGAGCAAACAAATGAAGAAATTTAACTAGAGGAGGTAAAGAGAGAGGAATTCGGGATGGAGAAGAACTTAAAGAAGTTCACAGAAACAGAGAAAGATTTAGAATTTCATTCAGTAATGACAACAGTATTGATTTTTATTCATTCCTGCATTTAGTCACAAATCATGGGTTTTATACTCAGAACTACATGGTATGGGAAAAATGAACAGAAAAAAACAACACCATGCATTTAGTCACAGATCATGTATTTCGTACCCAGAACTGTAAATGGTATAGGGAGAAAAAGAACAAGAAAAAACACTGTGTACTGACTGCATTTACAGTAGTTTGATGTGAATGGGATTCAATGGACAGGAGTGGACAAGGTAAGTTCAGTCTGAGTCACAGAGGATCTAGAATGTTGGGCTAAGGGCTTTGAACTTAATAGTAACGGGGATCCTTTGAATACTTTAAGAAGAGTTGTATGACCCAGTTAAAGTCAGTTTGCCTAGATTTGTATATGAGATTAAGGAGGAGCTATAAAACAGGAAGTTTTCAAGGATAGAGAGTTGCCCTTACAGTCCTGGGAAACCTGCATTGCTGAGCCAGAAATGAAAAGTCTAAGTGGATTGCATTTCTTATCTCTGGAATAGCAAATAGAAAGGAGGCCAATATTAATGAGGAAAGAAGATGCTAAAATAAAGGTTACTGAGGGTGTGTTGGAGAAGACTCTTGAGAGTACTTTGGACTGCAAGGAGATCCAACCAGTCCATCCTAAAGGAAATCAGTCCTGAATATTCATTGGAAGGACTGATGCTGAGGCTGAAACTCCAATACTTTGGCCACTTGATGTGAAGAGCTGACTCATTTGAAAAGATCCTGATGCTGGGAAAGATTGAAGGCGAGAAGAGAAGCAGATGACAGAGGATGAGATGGTTGGATGGCATCATGGACTCAATGGACATGAGTTAGAGTAAACTCCAGGAGTTGGTGATGGACAGGGAGATCTGTCATACTGCAGTCCATAGGGTCGCAGAGAGTCTGACACGACTAAGCTACTGAACTGACTGATTGAACTGAAGGTTTGTTTGTAGAAATTTCAGATTTTCTGAGGTAATAGTATACGTAGTCCACTGGTTGGTTTAGCTTATGACTAAACCACAGGCTGTGAGTCAAACAATCCGGTTAAGAGTCTTATCACCTCTATTTACTAGCCTAAGGACCGTAGATTAATGAATTACTTAATTTTTGTAAGCCTCAGTTCTCTCACTTATAAAATGTACATAGCCAATACCATCTATCTCTTGGAAATAGTTCAAAGATTAAACATGAATATGCAAGTAAAGAATTTATCACAATTCCTGCCATAGAGTAAATGCTCATAGAACAAATAGTCAAATGTTTCATAATATGCTTCCCAGGTGGTCCTATTAGTAAAGAACCTGCTGCCAGTGCAGAAGACAAAGACTCAGGTTTGATCCCTGGGTCAGGAAGATTTCCTGGAAGAGGGCATGGCAACTCATTCCTGTATTCTTGCCTAGAGAATCCCATGGACAGAGGAGCCTGGTGGGCTACAGTCCATAGGGTCACAAAGAGTCAGACATGATTGAAGAAACTTAGCAGGGACACACGTTCCATGATATACATGCAGACATACCATATGAACTCAGTAGTTTTGTTGACTTCTTCAATACTGCCAAGGGCCCATTCTAAAAGTTATGCATTGACTGCAGAGATGGTTGAACAAGTCAGGGTCCAATTAGAATACAATAATCTCAGCAATTATTTGAACAGAGGGACTTTGATATAAATAGCTGTTTACTAGATATAAAGTTGTAGACCTGGTACTTAAAAGATAGGGAAGAATTCTGTTACTATGGAATTAGCAATTCAGCAAGTCATTACCACCCCTATGGCTGGGGGAAGAAAGAGAAGAGGCCAAAGTTTATTAATACTTAGAAGACTGGACAATTTGGAGATGGTGTGCTGCTTGCCTTTTTCTCGAGTCTCTGGACAGTCTTATGGGACTGGGACCCAGACCCCTTGTAGCCCAGTAACCTATAAGGCTGGTGACAGTGTTTCTGAGGGGGGACCATAATGTAGTTAGCTCTGCAAGAGAAGCAGAAAAACGCAAACTGGACTCAGCTGCTGCAATGGCAGGGAATTGCCACTGCTCAGGTTAAGTTCCCAAGAACTGTAAGTAACGAAGTCCTTATTCCTTAAGCTTTCTAGTCTCCCACTAGTGCCACTTATTGGCAGAGCTTAACAGAGAGCTGTGGGCAAAACAGAAATGAAGCTAACAGAGTTGTAATTCCAACATCTCACAGCAGAGTACAAAAAGAGTTGAGGAGCAATAGCTTACACAGAGGAATAAAATATTTTTGGAAATGGATAACATTTAAAAATGTACCAAAATCACCTTTGCAACTAAGTACAAGATTTGGAATGAATTTTAATATGCTTAAGGCTATGATTGTGGAGTTAAACATGATGGTGGACTTTACTGTACTTTTGTTTGATGAGTGCGATAGGCAAGTGATTTGAGGAACTGGGGAATTTGGGGAATCCTGTGTTGGAAGAGAGGAGGTAGGGGAGGGGATGAGGCAGGTAATATTGGGAGAGGTATGGCAATTGTTATAGGGTGAAAACTGAGGTAAAGAAAGTTCGGATAAAGTATGAAGTAAGTGTGGAGTAAAAAGAAAAATGTTCAGAAAGATTTTCAGAATTACCTTTCTGAATATGTATTTATTTATGTACTGACTTAGCATCAAGGAGGTCCCCAGGTTCTAGCAAAAGCAGCCAGAAAAGGTAAAGTTATGTTAGAATTAAATACATTTATGTTAAAAATATAAGGTTAATGAGATTAATGGATTTTCAAAATTTTATTATGTTAGCGTGATTTGGGGGTATTGGTGATACTGGTGTAATTTGTTGCTTATATCTATGAACTGTTATATCTTAAATTGCCATTTTTACTTAAAAAGTGAAAACCAAAATAAACTTATGCAATTCAAATTAGATGAAAATTTTGAACCATGTTAAACACTGAAAACAAAGTTTTAGAAGCCTCTTTTGAGTCAATAATCAAATAAAATTTAAAAAGTCAAAATCAAATATTAAGGTGTAACTATTTTGAATACTTAAAATAGAAGGAAATATAGAAAATTATATTAAATTTTTGGAGATTTTGAGATAAATAACTAAATAGAATACATGATTCCTGATTCAATATTGAATCAGACAAAGAAGACTAAACATTATAAGGATATTTAGCAAACCCTGAATATCAGTTATATATTAAATAATACTGTAATACCAATATTAAATATTCTGAATGTGATAATTACATTACAGTATATAGGAAAAGGCAGCCATGTTTAGGGTAACAAAGAACAAATCTTAATAGATGAATAACAAATGTAAACAAATTGGTAAAATGCTTATGGATATTCACTGTATTTGTGTATTCATTGCAACTTTCCTGTGGGTCTGAAATTTTTCCAAATAAAAAGTTAAGGAATAAATGAAATAAAAACTATACTTAAAGAGTAGATGATAAAGAATTCACCTGTAATGCAAGAGACCCAGCTTCCATCCCTGGGTCCTGAATATCCTCTGAAGCAGGGAATGGCAACCTACTCCAGTATTCTTGCCTGGAGAATTCCATGGACAGAGGAGCCTTAGTTGTAAAATAAAGATGTTGGTATACAAAATCTTTTATGCTGATTCTAACCGATATATTGACATCTTCTGTTAACTTACAACATAATACATCAGGAAATCAGATCTCTTCCAAATCGTGACTTGATTTTAAATCCAACCTAGTAGGTAGGTGAGGAGAAGGCAATGGCACCCCACTCCAGTACTCTTGCCTGGAGAATCCCATGGATGGAGGAGCCTGGTGGGCTACAGTCCATGGGGTCGCTGGGAGTCAGACACGACTGAGCGACTTCACTTTCACTTTTCACGTTCATGCTTTGGAGAAGGATATGGCAACCCACTCCAGTGTTCTTGCCTGGAGAATCCCAGGGATGAGGGAGCCTGGTGGGCTGCCGTCTATGGGGTTGCACAGAGTCGGACATGACTGAAGTGACTTAGCAGCAGCAGCAGTAGGTAGGTGATGCAAATGTCTAGTATTCTCATGTTTTTAACCAAGAAGTAATTCTGGAAGCAGAACAATGTGGATAAATTGAGAAAACATATTTTAGGGAGCTTATTTATTTTGTTGATTGGTTTTGGGGCAATTTAAACAATTTTTCTAATTTTTCAATTATTCTACTATAAACTGGTTGTACTGAGAAACTACATCATCTTTGGCCACTAGAATGCCATTTTGTCCTATGCTTTCATACTTCACAGATCTCTACTCCAGTGGTTTAAGAATAAAACTGATTTTTTCTATCATCTAGACAATTATATGGGAAAATGCCGCTCTAAACATAAACACAAAAGAAGGTGATGATCCTGTTAGAAGACTCTAAGTGCAATATTTTGCACTGCTGAAACAATTATCTGATTTATAATTTAACTTAAGCTTTATTCAATCTTTTCTAAAATAATAATAATAATGGCAAGTGTGGTATAAATTCCTACCAATCACAGTTAGAAAGTTAAAATGTATTCTTCATGCAAAAAATAACAAAAATAATTTAGTTGTGAAAGGAGTGACAATTTTGTCTAATATTTCACTAATTGTTGAAATATTTATATAAAGATATGTTTGATATATAAGTTACTTGAGAAGTACTATTATATTGTGTAATGTTAAATCAGTGACCATCATTTGAAAATTATTTTGAAATATTTATATGAAAATAATCTCTTGATAGTGTGTAGATCTCAGAGTCAGGAGTCTCACTTTTTAGTGGGAAAAGAAACAGGAAAAATAATATTAAAAATAAAGAAAATATTGCTCATACAATATCACATTAACAAACTCTTTAAAATCCATTTGAATAATATCAAGAATGAAAACAGATTGTGAGTTTTCTACTTATCAGATTAGAAAACCCTCAATCAAGACTGGGGGCTGATTGTGGCACAGACCGTGAACTCCTTATTGTCAAATTCAGACTTAAATTGAAGAAACTGGGAAAACCATTAGACCATTCAGGTATGACCTAAATCAAATCCCTTACGATTATAGAGTGGAAGTGACAAATAGATTCAAAGGATTAGCTCTGTTAGACAGAGTTCCTGAAGAACTATGGGCGGAGGTTCATGACATTGTACAGGAGGCAGAGATCAAGACCATCACCAAGAAAAAGAAATACAAAAAGGCAAAATGGTTGTCTGAAGAGGCCTTACAAATAGCTGAGAATAGAAGAAAAGCAAAAGGCAAAGGTGTTCTTTGGAAGGACTGATGCTAAAGCTGAAACTCCAGTACTTTGGCCACCTCATGCGAAGAGTTGACTCATTGGAAAAGACTCTGATGCTGGGAGGGATTGGGGGCAGGAGGAGAAGAGGATGACAGAGGATGAGATGGCTTGATGGCATCACTGACTCAATGGACATGATTTGAGTGAACTCTGGGAGATGGTGATGGACAGGGAGGCCTGGCATGCTGTGATTCATGGGGTCGCAAAGAGTTGGACACAACTGAGCGACTGAACTGAACTGAACTGAAAAGGCAAAAGAGAAAAGGAAAGATATACCCATTTGAATACACAGTTCCAAAGAATAGCAAGGAGAGATAAGAAAGCCTTCCTCAGTGATCAATGCAAAGAAATAGAGGAAAACAATAGAATGGGAAAGACTAGAGATCTCTTCAAGAAAATTAGAGATACCAAAGGAATATTTCATGCAAAGATGGGCTCAATAAAGGACAGAAATGGTATGGACCTAACAGAAGCAAAAGATATT
>NW_011494772.1:5667683-5705258 GCF_000754665.1 Bison bison bison | reverse complement strand
TCATGCAAAGATGGGCTCAATAAAGGACAGAAATGGTATGGACCTAACAGAAGCAAAAGATATTAAGAAGAGGTGGCAAGAATACACAGAAGAACTATACAAAAAAGATCTTCATGACCCAGATAATCACGATGGTATGATCATTCACCTAGAGCCAGACATCCTGGAATGTGAAGTCAAGTGGGCCTTATCACTACAAACAAAGCTAGTAGAGGTGATGGATTCCAGTTGAGCTATTTCAAATCCTGAAAGATGATGCTGTGAAAGTGCTGCACTCAATATATCAGCAAATTTGGAAAACTCAGCAGTGGCCACAGGACTGGAAAAGGTAACTTTTCATTCCAATCCCAAAGAAAGGCAATGCCAAAGAATGTTCAAACTACCCCACAATTGCACTCATCTCACATGCTAGCAAAGTAATGTTCAAAATTCTCCAAGCCAGACTTCAACAATATGTGAACCACGAACTTCCACTGTTCAAGCTGGATTTTAAAAAGGCAGAGAAACCAGAGATCAAATTGCCAACATCCACTGGATCATTGAAAAAGCAAGAGAGTTCCAGAAAAAAACATCTACATCTGCTTTATTGACTATGCCAAAGCCTTTGACTGTGTGGACCACAACAAACTGTGGAAAATTGTTAAAGAGATGGGAGTACCTGACCACCTGACCTGACTCCTGAGAAAACTGTATGCAGGTCAAGAAACAACAGTGAGTACTGGACATGGAAGAGCAGACTGATTCCAAATTGGGAAAGGATTGCGTCAAGGCTGTATATTGTCACCCTGCTTATTTAACTTATATGTAGAGTACATCAAGAGAAATGCTGGGCTGGATGAAGCACAACCTGGAATCAAGATTGCCAGGAGAAATATCAATAACCTCAGATATGCAGATGACACCACCCTTATGGCAGAAAGTGAAGAAGAACTGAAGAACTTCCTGATGAAAGTGAAAGAGGAGAGTGAAGAAGTTGGCTTAAACTCAATATTCAGAAACCTAAGATCATGGCATCTGGTCCCATCACTTCATGGCAAATAAATGGGGAAACAGTGGAAAAAGTGACAAGCTTTATGTTTGGGGGCTCCAAAATCACTGCAGATGATGATTGCAGCCATGAAATCAAAAGATGCTTGCTCCTTGGAAGAAAAGCTATGGCCAACCTTGACAGCATATTAAAAAACAGAGAGATTATTTTGCCAACAAAGGTCCATCAAGTTAAAGCTATGGTTTTCACAGTAGTCACGTATGGATGTGACAGTTGGACTATAAAGAAAGCTGAGCACTGAGGAATTGATGCCTTTGAACTGTGGTGTTGGAAAAGACTCTCAACAGTCCCTTGAATTGCAAGGACAGTCCATCCTAAACAAAATCTGTCCTGAATATTCATTGGAAGGACTGATGCTGAAGCTGAAACTCCAATACTTTTGCCACCTGATGCAAAGAGCTGACTCATTGGAAAAGACCCTGATGCTGGGAAAGACTGAAGGCAGGAGGAGAAGGGAACGACAGAGGATGAGATGGTTGGATGGCGTCACCGACTCAGTGGACATGAGTTTGAGTAAATTCTGGAGTTGCCAATGGACAGGGAGGCCTGGCATGCTGCATGGGGTCACAAAGAGTCGGACATGACTGAGCCACTGAACTGAACTTGTCAGATTATATATTATTCCTTTGTTCCCTTTTAAGTATTTATTCTTCAAAACATTAATTTTCCTTTGAGAGAATAAAACATCATTTAGGTGGTTGTATTATATTTAATTTAACATGTACACAAATGTACATTTTCCATTATATTTCACTTTCCTCATCCGTCCATCCCTTTCCACATAGCCTCATTTCCAGAGAAACATAAACATACTCAAAAGGAAAATGAGTTTTTTTTTTTTTAAAGCATGCTAGGAAAATAAGGACTTAAAAAAGGAATGCAAAAGTCCATGAAAAACTGGGACCAAAAAATCTTATTAAAAATACGTGTTAGCTATGAAGTTTACTGGCGCAATGACCACCTGTTTGTGCCTCACTCAGTTTAAAGATAGAACATTGCATCATTTTTGAACCACTAGTATAGCTACTCTTGACTCATTCCCTTACTTCTCAGACTTAACTCGTGAACTGTTTTCTGTTCATGACTCTCTCTCTTTGATTTATAATTTTACAATATGTGTGTGTATGCCTACAAACTGAGGCTTTTTAGAATTGAGTGTTTAGCAGGAACTACATCTTCTTTCTGCTCTCTTTTTCAAAGGGAAGATGTTCTATGCCTGTTGAAGTGATCCCAAGCTCTGTTGGCTGATAATTAACAGGTTGAAGTACCTGACAGCTTTGCAACATGAAGGTACAAGCAGGTAGCAGTTATTTCCAAGCCATCACATTTTGCTCACAAAAATTCTATTTTTACCACAAACACACAGGCATGGGGCTCAGAGTGGTGGGTTTCAAACTGTGTCTAAGCAGAATTCTGGAATAGAAATAACCACCAAAATTGCAAGCATTTTTTCAGGTTCTACAGATGATAAGAAATAGCCTGGCATGATCAATTGAAGTAATATTGTTTTTGGAGCAGTTAGATTATTTTTCATTTCAAGAAAATACAGGAAAGGATTAAGCCGTAAGACTTTAATAGTGCCTAAAGTGTAGTAAAAACATATGCATTAACTTGATCATAAATTTAGCTGTTAAAAGGCTTTTGTTAAACAAAATTAATTTGTACTTGTCTGTGTATTTCCACCCTTACAAATTCTAAATCAATTTTATTAGTCAGAAGTCTTAATTCACCTGTAAGAGTCAGAAATCCATCTTGCATGGCTTAAGTGTTTAAGGAAGAGGCAGAATTGAATGTTCACATAATGAACAGTCTAGAAGTACGATGATTTCAACCATAAATGCATAGTCAGGCACTGAAAACGCTGGGAAACCATCCCTCTCCATCAGTCAGCTCAACATCTCTGTCATGTCATCTTTATGAAGATTTTTTTTTCCATAGGGTGGCAACAGTGGCCCCACAAAAGCTCCAGGATTCCTGTTCTAAGCTCCTGAAGGAAAGAGCTCTACATTCTCAATGAAAATGAAAGTGAAGTCCCTCAGTCGTGTCCGACTCTTTGCAACCCCACGGACTATACAGGTCATGGAATTCTCCAGGCCAGAATACTGGAGTGGGTAGCCATTCCCTTCTCCAGGGGTTCTTCCCAACCCAGTAATTGGAGGCTCCCTTTTTGTGGAATGTGCATCCTTGAACCAGTGTAGTCACAAGATGCTCAGTTTGGCTCAGTCAGGCTCATGTGGCCACTTCCTAACAGAATGCAAGTCTCAGGACAGTATGGTCTTAATCTTGCATAATTTTGTATACTCACAGGTTAGTATAAATGAAAGTTATTTAATTTGTGTTTATTGAGTCAATTGTCTTCATTCTTTAGGTCTTAGTTTCCATCACATTAAATGAAGAGTTATACACACTAGCAACTCAATGTGTAGTTAGAGTGGTCTCCAGGTCATAATGGTGTAATTTCATTGTTCAAATTCAACATTTTTTTAAGGTATTGAAAAATTACAAGGAGAAAGTAAAAAATGAATTGCATGATTAAGATTTAAAGCTAGTTACACTTGAAAAAATATGCATGGAAATATTTTTCTGTCTCTTTATTAATTCCTTATGCCTTCCCATTTTTAATGACATTGCTCTTCACATCAAGGATACCCTCCTTTTTATGTGGCTTGTAGCTACACTGTGACCACCTAGAAATGCCCTGGTCCTGTTCTAAACATTCTCAACTTTTTCCTTCCCTCAGTTTCTTACCTTTTCCTCTCTTGCCAGGTAGTGCTAGTGGTAAAGAACTCGCCTGCCAACGCAGGAGACATAAGCTATGTGGGTTTGATCCCTGGGTCAGGAAGATCCCCTGGAGAAGGAAATGGCAACCCACTCCAGTATTCTTGCCTGGAGAATCCCATGGAGGGAGGAGCCTGGTAGGCTACAGTCCACAGGGGCTTTCATTAGGAGACCATGCGTGCCTTCTCAGTCACTCAGTCACGTCCCACTTTTTATCTCCATGGACTATAGCCTGTCAGGCTCCTCTGTCCACGGGATTGTCCAGGCAAGAATACTGGAGTAGGTAGCCATTCCCTTCTCCAGGGAATCTTCTCGATCCAGGGATAGAACCTGGGTCTCCTGCATTAGCAGGTGGTTTCTTTACCACTGAGCCACCTGGGAAGCCTAGGAGACAATAGGCTAACTCAAATTTACCAATTAGTCATGTTTTTACCTGCCTCTGACCAATTTCAGCCACTGCTATCAGAAGTAGTAGCTGCACCCACAAATGAGATGGATAATTAAAATTATATTCAAATATTATCTGAAAATTATTACATACTAGCATCTTGTTACAGAGAAGGCAATGGCACCCCACTCCAGTACCCTTGCCTGGAAAATCCCATGGATGGAGGAGCCTGGTAGGCAGTCCATGGGGTCGCTAAGAGTCAGACACAATTGGACGACTTCACTTTCACTTTTCACTTTCATGCATTGGAGAAGGAAATGGCAACCCACTCCACTGTTCTTGCCTGGAGAATCCCAGGGACGGGGGAGCCTGGTGGGCTGCTGTCTGTGGGGTCACACAGAGTCGGACACGACTGAAGCGACTTACCAGCAGCAGCAGCAGCATCTTGTTAAAGATATTGTGTTGTTAAATGTTTATAAGAAGATTAGTAAGCATTATCAATAGTAGCTTAAAGATGCATCTAAGATCTATTAGGATGTTACACAATTTACCGGAGTTTACTTGGCCATAACGAGAAAGCTGAATTCATTTGAATCCAGCTCTCTGGATGGCAATCCTATGCCCTTTGTCTTTGTCCTGTATGTTTACCTTCAATTCAGATGAGTTTTCTTTTTAATTACATTTTTGAATGCAATATTTTATACATACAAAAGATGTGATAAATTCAATTGAGTACTATAAAATGTTTTTGTTGTTACTGTTGTCATTTAGCTGTAAGTTGTGTTCGACTCTTTTGCAACCCCATGGACTGTAGCCTGCAAGGCTCTCCTGTCCATGTAATTCCCCAAGCAAGAATACCTGGGTTGCCATTTCCTTCTCCAGGGGATCTTCCTGGGACTGAACCCACATCTCCTGCTTGGCAGGCAGATTCTTTACCACTGAACCACCAAGGAAGCCCTGTAGTGTAAGATATGCCTATAATTATATCTTTACTTTTAAACCTTTGTGGTTTTAGTGTTTTTTTTGTGACTTTTAAGAAGCGAACTTTTCTGCACACATTAAAATTTAGAGGTACAAATCTCAGATAATTAGCTGTGTCAGCATCCTGGAAAATATAGCTTAAAGTAATAGTTTTGGTAGAAAAACATGCCCTAGGCATAAAATTCTACTAAAATAGTGACGCTTGTAGTGCCACTCCCAGAACAGTGAGGGGTTCTGGATTTTGGTTTCTTTTTAAATTCTATCGTCGTTCCTCCTGGTTTTCTGTATTATTCTGCATATTAGACTTATAAAGTAGTTCCATCTTTGTAATAACATCGATTAAAAGGATATTCTGATTTTTCATGTTATTCTGTTTTGTGGGGTGCCTTGAGAGACTTCATTTCAGAAACCAATAGCCAGAATAAACAGTGATTCTAATGACACAATTTTTGTTTTCGTTTTTTTTTTCTTTTTACATAAAACACTAATAACATCAGACTTATAAACCCACATACCCTAGATCCATGTCGTAGGACAGTATTATTATAGAACATCACTTATTTGTACTATGTCTGAATTAGGTAATTCGTAAAGCATATATATTCTATTCTCTTTTCTTATGGTAATAGTGTTATGGGAATTATCACATGCCTATAATTAAATAATAATTTTATTATACTCTTGTTGCAAGGGTGAAATACCAACATTATTTTTCAGTTGCTGTTTTCTTTTTGCTAAATTTTTGAAAACGCAATTCTGGGCATATTTTTAAAATTTTTATTTTACTGTATAGAGCATGAGAATGATGGAGTTATATTTTTAAACATAAAAACTTTTTTTTGTTTCAACATTTGTGAACAATTCTTCTGTTGGCCAGTTTTTTTAATCACTCACAATAAACGCAAAGAATAAGACTGGTCGTTAATAAATTTTTACTTCCTAAGATAAATGGTGTAAACTTAAATTGCTGATTCTTATATCTTTCCTTGCTGCTTTTTTTCTATTGTATACAGAGTTCATTGGCAAAACTGCAGGTTTCATAATTAACTATAAAAACTGAGGAGTTCACACAGATATGCTAATAACTCCATTAAACTTCTCCCTTTATATGTAAATTCAAGCCCAGATGTTGCATCATTTGCAAATCTTGCAATTAAAGCATTTTATAACTTCAGTTATGCAAAGGGGCACCAGACTGGAAAATGGGTAAAATTGCTTGGCTAGGACATTACCATGGCAACCCACCGACCTCCATTCAATTAGTTACCAGCGAAGATTCAGCTATTAATTATAATGGTCAAAAGTGGATATCATCTGGCTCTCCTCTTACCTTTTTAATATGGACATTTTTCACTCACCATAAATCTTTGACTTTTAGAGGCAGGCTCCCAAACTGAAGCATTAAAACTGATATAGCTTAAGTACTGATGGAAGTGAGGGTCAAGAAAGGAATCTCATTTATCAGCCATATTCAGGATAGTTCTCCAACTTTCTGTAATCTAAGCACTCTGTCAGGCAAGCTTCAAAGTGAATATTCATTACTGCTCATTTTTCTCATTGAACTCTTTGCATTCTGTGTGTCAGCAATTACCTCTCACTTTAGAATGCCTTCCTTAATTAGGGCCACAGTCACCACCAGGGAGCCTCTGAAATAGATGCCCCATTTTTGGTTTAGCTTTACATTTTCCAGGGGGAAAAAAAATAGTTAATATTTTCTTGGCAAAATATAAAAGAAATGTTGTGAATTAATTACAGAAGTACTTAATAAATGATGAAAAAAATTCTATTTGCATTAGTGCCGGCTTAAACATAAGAATCTTGTATTCGATGAAGTTAAAATATACTATTCTTACAGAACTTTTTTTTTTCTTTTCTTTTTTTTAAATTGGCGTATAATTGCTTTACAGTGTTGTGTTAGTTTCTGCCGTACAAGTAAGTGAATCAACTCTGCACTGACCTAGATGGGTGGGATGGGGGTATGTGAGAGGGAGGTCCAAAAGGGAGGGCATATATATATACATATACATAGCAGAACATGTTTTAATTGCTGTATCCACAATCATAAAATAACAAATACTCGTTAGACTTGCCAAAACATGGTGATCAACCAGTGCCATACATCTGCACTGCACTAGTCACTGCTTCTTCATTCAACAAATATCTGCTGTACACGTACTGTGTATAAGACAGTGTTGAGTGTGGTAGGGGTACAGTGATGTCCAAACATGACAGGATTCCACAATATTGTAAAGTAATTATCCTTTTCTATTTTGAGGAGATAGAAAATCAAATAATAAGGAACTCTGCAACCACATAGACTATACAGTCTATGGAATTCTCTAGGCTAAAATGCTGGAGTGGGTAGCCTTTCTCTTCTCCAGGGGATCTTCCCAACCCAGGGATTGAATCCAGATCTCCCACATTGCAGGCAGATTCTTTACCAGCTGAGCCACAAAGGAAGCCCAAGAATACTGGAGTGGGTAGTCTATCCCTTCTCCAAGGGATCTTCCTGACCCAGGAATCAAACTGGGGTCTCCTGCATTGCAGGCAGATTCTTTACCACCTGAGCTATTAGGAAAGCTCAAATAATAAGGGAAGTATCAGTTAATAAGAAATACTATGCCAAGTATTAAAATATAACAAAATAATTACCATTTTGAATAGTTACAAAATAGTGTTAGTAGTACATATGGAGATAAGTGTACATATTCAGAAAAGTTTTTGTCTTGAAAATAGGTAGTTTTTTAATAAAAATAAATTTAACATTAAAATAAAAGTAAATTTACCTTAATATTCACTGAATTTCATAAGAGATGCATTAATGAGAATGTTGGACAGTTCTGATAAATAATTCCTTTGGTTAAAGTTCAAAAGCAAGATTTTTGATAGTTGTTTACTTTTTAAATTATGATTAGTATAGTTATGAACATTCCTGATGTACACAAGCAAAAATTTCTTATGTTAATATTTCCAGGAGTGGAATTGCTAAGTTTACCATAGGGAATGCTCAAAAACTCAACAGGAGAGTGAGGCAATCAATTAAAGTATAATCTACCATGAAATATTATACAGCCATATGAGAACTGGAATATTTCTAGCCATATCCCAGTAAAATAGTATATCACAGACATCAGAGATTCCAGCACTCCAGTGTGGGTTCCTAAGTCTTAAGGGGATTCAGGAAGGAGAAGAATACTTGCTATCTAGCAGCCATCAGGACTGTAGCCACTCCCTTGAGTGAACCCCATGGGAGTACAGGATGTGAGAAAAATACAAGATACTGGCCCAGGATAGCTGAGGTGCATATGGAAAAGAATGATTTCAGTGACCCTAGACTCTTACATCTTCCTATATGTAGAAAATGGCTAAATTTCTTAACGTGAGATATGATTTTCTTTAATTAACAATAATCTTTTGATGTTCAGACTGCCTGCCCTTTGTTGCAAAACTTCTATATAACCTGGCTCCTCCCCTGACCTCCTCAAAGCAGGTCTCTTGAGGTCATTTGAGATACTGTCTCCTGGGCTTGGGACTTCCCTGTTGGCTCAGCGGTGAGAATCTGAGTACAATGCAGGAGCCACAGGAGACATGGGTTCAATCCCTGGGTCAGGAGGATTCCCTGGAGGAGGGCATGGCAACCCACTCCAGTATTCTTGCCCCATGGACAGAGGAGCCTGGTAGGCCACGGTCCATACAGTCACAAAGAGTTGGACATGACTGAAGTGACTTAGCACGCACACACTCCTCGGCTTGAAGTCCGAAAAATTCCCACTGAACAAAACATAACTTTCAACTTTTAGGTTGTAACTATTTTTTTAAGTTGACACATGAAAATGTATAAATGATAAATCACAAATAGTCAATGCTATCATCTTAATGCATAATTGAATGAAAAAACCAGGACCTATAAAACTACAAGCGAGTTTTCGTAAATATATGCGTGTCTTTTAGAAAACAACAGATTATGTTGGAATACCTATATATGCAATAAATGTAGATTTTTTTTTCCTTCAAGGAAAAAAGAAGATAATTTTAAAATTCAGAACTTTAGTTACTTCAGTTGGAGGAAACAAATGAGGGAGAAGAGAGAGCACAAAGATCTATGTAAGTTTTTGGTTATCCAGCTTTTGACTTAGGATATGGGCTCATTGCTATTCATTATATTTTTTTTAAGTTGGTGAAAGGAAAAAAAGAAAGAGTAAGAGGGGAGGAAGCAAGGGTCGCTGACCCTTCTGAGTTGGTCCCCAACAAGAGTTCCCCTGCTAGTTTCACTCTAGCCAATAAAATGAGGCCAGTTTTGGTTCAGAAGCAAAGGAAAGCTTTGTTATCTGATCAGAGAATGGAGAGGTTTGAATTTGTGCTCTAGAGCACATACTTGTTTTATAAAAACCAGGGAAAACTTTGTCATCAGTGGGGAAAAGTGAGGGTGGAGCTCTTGCCGGGCAAGCATGGCCATGCTGCTCAGGCTCCAGTTGGCAACGCAGGGCAGGCACAGCATCTCAGCGGCCCACCACCACCATCTTGAATTACCAATTTGTGTGCAGCTTCTGCTCGCAGTCTCCACCTGAGCTTACGGTATGTCAAGCACAACAAGTCAGCACAACCATTTCCTTTGTGCAACTCTGGTTTGAAGGGCCTGGTGCGAGGCCTCTGCACACAGCACTCTATGAGCAAGTGAGACTAGACTAAGCACCAAAGAGAAGATTAGACTTTATTACCCAGATTCTATTTTGATTTCCCAGGAATTGATAATGAGTTTTAATAGTGACAAAAAGAAGGAAAGAAGAAAGGGCGGGAGTGAGGGAAGGTAGGAAAAGGGTCATCGATCGATGACAATGAGTCATGAACTAAAAATTATGCTTAAAATAATTATTTGAACAACATTTCTTTTAAACTATGAAAAAGCTTTTCTTGTATGACACCACTGCATTTTTACACAAAAGCCTTGCTTTAAGAATGGACAGAATAATTTATTTTCATTTTAATGTCAGCATACTGTTTTTGCTTTAGATGTAAGATTTTTGATGTGTTTCTTTTAATATATGGTGATTTTTATTAAATGTATCATGCCCTCAGCTCCATTTCAAGTGTTTTAAAAGCAGCTACCAACAAGCAATGCAATCCAATAAAATTGGTGAAATGCCCTGACTGTGGCAGTTTTATCAAGAAATGTTTGTAACTCTAAATTCAAATCCTAGCTCTGTGTCCTGGGTTCACCTCACTGCGTTTGCATCACTGCTGCTGCTGCTAAGTCGCTTCAGTCGTGTCCGACTCTGTGTGACCCCATAGACGGCAGCCCACCAGGCTCCCCCGTCCCTGGGATTCTCCAGGCAAGAACACTGGAGTGGGTTGCCATTTCCTTCTCCATTGCATCTCTGGCAGTAGCCAAAATTCCATAGTAGCTGTCAGTAGATAAAAATTCCATGTTTGTTTTTAAGGGTCAAAGTTGGTTAAAACTGACACAAAAACATTTGATATTTTATCTTCCCCATCATTCTTTATTCTCTAAAATGCACTCAGAATTCTTAGATTCTACAGGTCAAAAACTACTGCGCATAGCACTGTTAATCTCTTCTCTCAACACGCACGTTACCTTCACTTATTTTGAAGACATCGCTTAGTAAAGATCAGTTAAGATTAGTAAAGATCAGCCAAAAAATGAAGCCATCTTTCCAACATTGACCACAAGCAGCCACTGCTGACAGCAAATGATTGTACAGAGTCAAATCAAAAGAGTTGCCTGCTTCACAGGCAATTGTAAGGATTATTACCCACTTAAAAAAACGTTTTTAGAGACTTCAACAAAAGTTTATTACTCTCATTTCTCTCACTGAAAACTTCAGATCTCTGAGACATTTTGGCAGTCTTGAACTTGCAGTGGCTGCTCTTATGCCTGAAGGCATCATGAAATCACCAACGTCTGTTGTGCACAGGGATTATCATTTAAACCCTTCTTACTTTATCATTTTAAATAGTTTCTTGACTCTGATTTTATGTAAATTAAAACCCAGAAGCATTGTGATCTCTCTGCTTGGTCTTTACATGGCTCTTTCTTTGAGGGAGCCACAGTTCAAATGCTAATTAAATCTCTAAGCATCACCTTGCTTAATTTTCCTTTTTCTTCTCTTTGTATGTCCTATTTTAGATTCCTCTTTTCTTCACTGTACTTTTCACCAGGTCACTTCTATGTGTCTTTCTTTTCCTTTTCTAAACTGTTTTATTTTTCTGATTTTTAAAATAATAAAAATGCTTATTAAAATTCATGTATTATAGAAAGCCTTTTAAAAAGTGCACATTTCCTGTAATCCCAGTACCCAGAAAGAGACACTGTGAACTCTTTTGCATGTGTTCTTCCAAATGTTTTTAATCTATAACTATAATAACAGGCTATATTGCTATTATCATACAATAATTAATCATACTTTACAATGTTGAAACTTGCCTTTTCAACTTAACAGTGTACCTTGAATTATATTTTTCCAAGTCACAATATAAAAATTTATCTCATTCATTTAAAAGTTGAATAATGTATGATTAACTGTTGAGTTATTTATTTTAATCAATCCTTTGTCAATAGTTATTATGCTCTCAAAAGGAAAGTTGCCCTGACTGCAAATTTCCATAAGATAAATTCATAGGTGGTGCATCTGAGCTAAGTATCAGTAGAAAAAACTAGATTTGAGGAGCCAGTCAAAAGCTCCATTTGGGACACACTAGTGCTTCTATCTTCTTGCCTAGAGAATCCCAGGGACGGGGGAGCCTGGCGGGCTGCCATCTACGGGGTCGCACAGAGTCGGACACAACTGAAGCGGCTTAGCAGTAGCAGCAGCAGGAGTGCTACTTTCGGAGAAGGCGATGGCACCCACCCCAGTACTCCTGCCTGGAAAATCCCATGGACGGAGGAGCCTGGTGGGCTGCAGCCCATGGGGTCGCTAGGAGTCGGACACGACTGAGCGACTTCACTTTCACTTTTCACTTTCATGCACTGGAGAAGGAAATGGCAACCCACTCCAGTATTCTCGCCTGGAGAATCCCAGGGACGGAGGAGACTGGTGGGCTGCCGTCTATGGGGTCGCACAGAGTCGGACACGACTGAAGCGACTTAGCAGCAGCAGCAGCAGTAGTGCTACTTTAGGGCTTCCCTGGTGGCTCAGATGGTAAAGCATCTGCTCGCAATGCGGGAGACCTGGGATCGATCCCTGGTTTGGGAAGATCCCCTGGAGAAGGAAATGGCAATCAGTATACAGTATTTCCAAGCCTGGAAAATCCCATAGACAGAAGACTCTGGTAGGCTACAGTCCATGGGGTCACAAAGAGTCCGACATGACTGACTGACTTGACTTTCTTTCTTTTGTGCTACTTTAGTTCTTTTAGATAAATTTAAGGATGGCATCAAGTATAGAATTCCACTTGAATATTCCAGTCTGGGGCTCAGAGAAATGATTTAGTTTTAAGGTATACATTTCAGATAATCTATGTTAAGCTATTTTATTAAAATGCTATTTGTCTCTGATAAATTTTCCAGGGAGAGTGTGTGTGAGCAACACGTGTGTGAACACATGTTTGTGTGTGTGTGTGTGTATATATATATATATATAATATTTTACATATGCATATATTAGATACATAATCCATGTATAATATGAAGACATAATCCACCACAGAACTCTACATATATACATGTGTGTGTGTGTGTGTGTGTTATATATATATATATATATATAAAATATGTCCAGGATGCCATATTGCTCTGTAAACTGTTGGCCAGTGAAAATTGTCTCATTCCATCCATACTGTAAAGTTTTTCGGCTACTGGCACTTGGTAGCATTGTCTTGAATTACCGTTCTTTGCATTTTCACTAGTCTGTAGCTTCTCTTGTCGCCGTTTTCCTGTATTGTGGCAATCAGTTTTTCCACATGAAGACTAATTAGGATGGGTGAGTCCTAGAGTGGAAACCAATATATATATTTAAAAGGAAGCCTGTTATGTAGATGTTAAAATGCAAGTTTAAGAATATTCAGGAAATCCTTCTTTTGAGATTTGGCTGATGAAACAATAACTTGTTGGGACTAATGGAGTAATTTGATGTTAAAAGGTCAAAATACATCTATAAACAATATTGCCACCATTGAGGGTTAATCAACAAATGTAGCAGTGGGAGCCGGGTGGTGGGGGGGCGGGGAGGGAAAACTATGGCCAGGGATATATCCTGTCTTTAGAGGATATAAGGAGAATGGAAGAGCCATTGTTAACATACAATGCTAGAAATTTTCCTTTGTCTTTATGCTTTAAGGACCCTCCAGAAAACTGAGTAGCAGATATAGTCTTATTTTTAAACCTACCTTTGTGAATTGAAGACCCAGGCATGGATTCAGTCTTCAAATATAGTCTAAAGACCAGTGTTGGTTGGAGAACTTTGTTACTGGTCAACAATGAAATAAATACAAAGACTGAGTAACCCTAAGAGAAGCTTATAGCAGTTTCACAGTTATTTTCTGTTTGTAGAATCAATAAACATACTTTAAAAATGGATATGTGCTTTGTCTTTGAATTTTTAATTTTGTTTCAGAGCAGTTGCTTTCAGTGAATCTTATTTAAATCATCTGAAAATGATTAGAAATTGTTTTTAAAAATAAAGCATCTATTCCTTCACCAGTGATATTATAAGAAGTACTAGAGATGACCCAGGGGAAGTATGCATAAACTACAGTGAATTAAAAGATTAAGATCAAAACTATAATTCTCAAGTGAACACTCAGATTTCTCGAGAGGTAAGAGCAGAAATCAAGCTCACTCTTGCTATGAAATGATGTATGAAAAGATACATAAAAATATGCTCCTGGTCACATAACCAAGGAATGGTCTATGCCCTCATTTAGAGCCACTTTCCAAGGGGCACTGCTATAATTGCTGTGCCAAACAGAAACATTAATTAAATGTTTTAAAGCAAGACCTTAAGAAGCTGTTACCCACTCAAATGCATTGTCAATAAGTCATTTTTATTTAGCTCTTTCTACTGATTATGTGGAAATCATTTCCAGTGTCGTCAATTTTAAAACATTAAGAGTTTAGTTGTTGAATTCACCCTGAATAATACCAAGCCATTACCTTATGGGCTAATGATTTGGCAAATTTAATTATGTAAACCAAAACTATTTTGACATTTTGATGCTTATAAAGAATCTACAGCTATTGAATATTGAATCTTTATGGACATATTCATTTTAAGCACTTAATTTTTCTCATCAATTAAAGTTTTCTCTTGCATAGATATCTTAGTGATAAATGGGGATATATAATTTCTTTTCTTAAAAAATACTAAAATATGAAAAGGGTATAGAAGCACTTCTATAGGATCTAAGCTATAGAAAATTTGTCATTTAAAGTAATGAGAAATTAATGATTGATTAGCCATAGAAACAACCACTTTTAGATTTCTTTCAATTGTATTAACCTTGCCATACAGATTATTAATTTCACTCACAGGTTAATTGAACCTGTCTGGTTAGTATAAACTGACTTGAAGAAAATTATCTGAAGTGGTTACAGTTTCTGGAAATTTTTGGCTCTGAAGGAGCCAAATTAGAAAGTTAGCGTGTGAAATATTAGATCATCTGAAAAGTCTTAAGTAGGAAACCGAGAAGTAGTCCAAATTTACTAGATAGCTCCAGACACAGCATAATGTCCAGTAAGTACACATTTGGACAGCTCTGCTTAGAACCAGAGTAATTTTGCTAACAAGCCAACCCACAAGAGTGACTCATCAGTTCTCTTCTTTTTTCTTCTGTAAACCTCTGTTGACCACCCACTTTTGGAGGCACTGTGATTTCAGATATAGCTGGGATACATCCTCACCCTTAAGAAACTCAGATTTTTTTCCAGAATATAAAAATAAACTCAGTCTAAGGGGAATGATAGGGTGTTGCTAATGGAAGTAAGTGAGAACTCTCAACCCAGTTTCAAAAAGCTGCAGAGATTTTCCCTGTGAATATAATGGTCTGTCTAGACTTAGGTCAAGCATTAGCAAAGTAAAAAGATCAAGGGAAAAAGAGAAATGCAGTGGATGGAAGAAAAGTCACACTAGGAACCAGGAACACTGTGAACAGAGTCAACGAGGCAGGAAAGGGAAGTCTGCTGTTCATGTAGTTGGATCATCAAGCATGAGGCATAGAGTGAGCAGAAGTGAGTCCAGAGAGGTCAGGGACGAAGGCCGTGAAATGTCTTATGTTGGGCTGAAGAGACTGGGCTCAATCCCACAGATGAAGAGGAAACTACAGAATTTAAAGTAACTGAGTGGAGGGTTCAGATTTGCGTTTTATGTAAAGCATTATAGCAGCCATGGAGATTTTAGAGGAAATGAGTCAGGAGAGTGTGATTAGTAGATTATGTACAGAATGATCAAGACCTGGGCCATGAATGTGCATCGGTTGCTGTCTTAGGTTGGACTCCTATAACAGAATAGCGAAGACAGAGTGGCTTATAAACAACAAAGACTTACTTCTCACAGTTGTAGAGGCTGCAAAGCCCAAGATCAAATTGCCAGCAGACTCAGTGCCTGGTGAGGGTCCAATTCCTGGTTCATAGCCAGCTTCTTGCTATCTTTTTGTTGTGTTTGCACACAGTGGAAGGGGCAAGAGAACTCTCTGGGCTCTTTTATAAGTGCACTAATCCTATTCATGAGAGATTTACACTGATGACCTAAATACCTCCCTAAGACCCTACCTCCTAATACCATCACACTGGGAGTTAGAATCTGACTATATGAATTTTAGAAAGGGTGCAAGCATTTAATTCATAACAGTGATGAAGTGAAGTGCAATGCCTAAAAAATATTTAAGACATAAAATGTGTAGGATGTGGGAGGTAAGAAAAAAGAAGGGTTCATGGATGGCTCCAGATTTTTGCCTTGGGCAACTGGTTGAGTATTGGCACCACCAATAGAGAAAACATTCAGGAAGAGAAGTAAGGTTTAGGGAAGAGGAATCTGAGCTCACATTTAGGCAGGCTGAGCTGGCAGAGCCTGTGTAATATCCAGGTGGAATGTGTAGTTCAGGAAAGAGCTCTGGGCTGTGGGATTGATTTTGTTGTCTTTAGCAGGTAGCTGCTAATTGAAGTCATGATAGTAGATGAGGCTGCCTGCAAGCAGTGAAAGGGAGAAGTGAGGTGTATCATAGTCTTCAGCAGTCCTTTCCAAAGACCTTTCCAAAGACCTGATACCCAATGTGATGGTATTATTTAGATTTCAGCAGTCCTCCCTGTACTGGTTTTATCTTAACTAACAAATGTCTGTGATGCATCTATACAAAGGGCTCCCGGCTTCACCTGAGTGGCTAGAGATAAAGACAGATAATTGGCTGATCATAGCCCATAGCTGAATAAATAAACACGAGAAAAAAATCTTTATGGATGCAGAAAGAAAACTGCCATTAATTCTGACTAGTTGGAAGAAGAAGTGAGGGCAGATTCTCCAAGAAGTGAAATTTGAGCTAAGACTTGAAGAATACCTATGACTTAATTACAGAGTAAACCAAAGACTTTAGATGTTGAGGTGAAAGAGTTTGAAAGCAAGTACATTTAGATGTTAAAGGTCTGGAACTGACAATTGTTGCTGAGATAGCATTGAAGAAAGTAAGCAGAAACTGAGAGAGCTCTACCAAATGATAGAACATTTTATTTCCATGTAAGAGAGACAAGATTTTATTTTGTAAGCCATGCTTTATGGAGAAATTTTTGAACAGTGTGGGGCATGACCAGAATTGTACCTTGCAAAAATTAAACAGGCAACCTTGTATAAAGGGGATTGGCAAAAATCAGAAAAGCTATCGTGTCTATTCTGTCTGACTTGAGAAATGATGAGGATCTGATATTGGACAAAGACCAGGGGAAATGGACTGGAGAGTAAAGATGCAAGACTCTTTGGAAGAAGGTCTTGAATATGTTTGTTCAGATTCAAGGTAAGGGAAGCAAAACTAGGTTTCTGGCCTTGAGAACAGGACTGATCATGTGACCACTCAATGAGCTTAGGTATAAAAAGAAGAAACCCTGTTGATGGGAAGCTATAATGATGTCACATTTGAAAATAACTTATATGAAAAGAGGATCGGACATCCATGGGGATGTGTCTAAAGAATATTTGGAATTTGAATCTGGAGGCTGAGGTAAAGGTTGAGGGTATAGATAAATCTGTGAAGCTTATCTTAACTAGGTGCTTTGTAAAAGCCTTCAGATCACTTATGAGTAGATAGGATTAAAAAAAAGATATATTAATTTTCTGTATCCTCCACTAAATAAAACTTTCCTATCCTATCCTGGAATGTGAAGTCAAGTGGGCTTTAGGAAGCGTCACTATGAACAAAGCTAGTGGAGGTGATGGAATTCCAATTGAGCTATTTCAAATCCTGAAAGATGATGCTGTGAAACTGCTGCACTCAATATGTCAGCAAATTTGGAAAACTCAGTAGTGGCCACAGTACTGGAAAAGGTCAGTTTTCATTTCAATACAAAAGAAAGGCAATGCCAAAGAATGCTCAAACTACCTTACAATTGCACTCATCTCACACGCTAGTAAAGTAATGCTCAAAATTCTCCAAGCCAGGCTTCAGCAATACGTGAACCGTGAACTTCCAGATGTTCAAGCTGGTTTTAGAAAAGGCAGAGGAACCAGAGATCAAATTGCCAACATCCACTGGATCATCGAAAAAGCAAAAGAGTTCCAGAAAAACATCTATTTCTGCTTTATTGACTATGCCAAAGCCTTTGACTGCATGGATCACAATAAACTGTGGAAAATTCTGAAGGAGATGGGAATACCAGACCACATGACCTGCCTCTTGAGAAACCTATATGCAGGTCAGGAAGCAACAGTTAGACCTGGACATGGAACAACAGACTGGTTCCAAATAGGAAAAGGAGTACGTCAAGGCTGTATATTGTCACCCTGCTTATTTAACTTATATGCAGAGTACATCATGAGAAATGCTGGGCTGGAAGAAGCACAAGCTGGAATCAAGATTGCCGGGAGAAATATCAATAATGTCAAATATGCAGATGACACCACCCTTATGGCAGAAAGTGGAGAAGAACTAAAGAGCCTCTTGATGAAAGTGAAAGAGGTGCCTGAAAAAGTTGGCTTAAAACTCAACATTCAGAAAACAAAGAATATGGCATCCAGTCCTATCACTTCATGGCAAATAGATGGGGAAACAGTGGAAACAGTGGCTGACTTTATTTTGGGGGCTCCAAAATCACTGCAGATGGTGATTGAAGCCCTAAAATTAAAAGACACTTACTCCTTGTAAGGAAAGTTATGATCAACCTAGACAGCATGTTAAAAAGCAGAGACATTACTTTTCAACAAAGGTCTGTCTAGTCAAGGCTATGGTTTTTCCGGTGGTCATGTATGGATGTGAGAGTTGGACTATAAAGAAAGCTGAGCACCAAAGAATTGATGCTTTTGAACTGTGGTGTTGGAGAAGACTTTAGAGTCCCTTGGATGGCAAAGAGATCCAACCAGTCCATCCTAAAGGAGATCAGTCCTGGGTGTTCATTGGAAGGACTGATGTTGAAGCTGAAACTCCAATACTTTGGCCACCTGATGTGAAGAGTTGACTCATTGGAAAAGACCCTGATGCTGGGAAAGATTGAGAGCAGGAAGAGAAGGGGACAACAGAGGATTATATGGTTGGATGGCATCACCAACTCAATGGCCATGGGTTTGGGTAGACTCCAGCAGTTGGTGATGGATAGGAAGTTGTGGTTCATGGGGTTGCAAAGAGTCGGACACGATTGAATGACTGAACAGAACTGAGGGCAATGAATGAGTCTTAAGTATCTTCGACCTTACCCTTTCTAACCAATCATGCTGGACATCTATAAGCTCAATGAATGTTTAATTAGTTGAGTTAAACATGGAATAAAATGAAATACATTGATAATTAAAGATAGGCAAGAACAAAATAGCCTTCCCTTGTAGCTTGATTGGTAAAGAATCTGCCTGCAATGCAGGAGACCTGGGTTCAATTCCTGGGCTGAGAAAATCCCCTGGAGAAGGAAATGGCAACTCACTCCAGTATTCTTGCCTGGAGAATCCCATGGACAGAGGAGCCTGGCAGGTTACAGTCTATAGGGTTGCAAGAGTCAGACACAACTGAGCGACTAAGCACATACACACGCAAGGACAAAACTGGAGAAGGAAATGGTTACAGTGTATAGGGTTGCAAAGAGTCAGACACAACTGGAGCAACTTAGCACTCAAGGACAAAATATCTGGTGAATAAATACTGACATTTAAGGCACCATTGAAGAAGTCACAGCCAACATTGCACTGAGATGTAGCCAGGTGAGGAGAAGCAGGAGATAGTTCTTAAAAGAAAAGTGATGAACAGAGTCAAATGCTGCAGCAGTGAGTTGAATGAGGATCAGAAAGAGGTATTGCTGTGGATCTGTTGATTAGAAGTTCACAAACGACATCTGATAAAGCCATTTTTGTGTGCTTTTGGGAGTGGAAGCAGAATTCCAGCTGAGCAGTATGTGAAAAGGAGATAGAAATTATATATAAACTCCACACTTTCCCCCTATTTTCTTTTCCTTTCTCATTCCTATATTGCTGATTCTTTTTTTGTCTCACAGATTCTGCCTCACCCTACCCAAATCCCAGTAGCACAGATGTGTTGGAGCATTAGTGAAACAATACCAGTAAATATATTCAGTGTACACTGTTTTCAAGGTTTAAGAATAGACCTTAACTTCATAGCCCACCCTCTCGTGAGAAAGTTAGTCTGTGCCTTTGGATCTTGATGTTCCAATTACAAAGACTATGAGCTTAAGCCATAAAATTTTTTCATAGCACATCAATCAATATCATTTATAACTCATCTTTATCCCCAGATACCAAAACACTTAAGTAGTACATTTTAAAACTAACTACATTTCATTTATCAAATTAGTATATACAAATATATATACTCATTTCACAAAAGTGAATCCAATTCTGTTTTCCTTTCCTACTGCTATAAATACTATGTGAGTGTTTAGTCAGGCAGTTATGTCTGACCCTTTGTGACCCCACGGACTGTAGCCCACCAGGCTCCTCTGTCCATGGGATTTTCCAAGCTAGAATACTGGAGTGGGTTGTCTTTTCCTCCTACAAGGGATCTTCCCAACCCAGGGATTAAACCCACATCTCCTGTGTCTACTGCATTGAAGGCAGTTTCTCTACCTGCTGAGCCATTGCATCAGCAGGTAAATACCATATATATAGCTATCTTAAATATTTTTTAAACTGTCAGGAAAATAAATAAACTATTAAGATTTTTATTCTAGAATATCAGTATATATATATTTATACATACAAAACTTGAAAGTATCTTAGTTAACTGTTCATATGTTTAGTACATAAAAGGAACAATACTTTTGTATATCTGGTTATACAGACATATAATTTCATTATGAACTGGAGTTTTCATTGATGACCAAATTTTAATCAAGCATTTAGAAATTATTATTGAGAGATTAGTTCACTAAATCCAAATGTCCTGGCTAATGATATTCATTTCAAGTATAACTTTCAAAATATTATCAAAATAAGTTAGCATGGGTTCATGTTTAATTATACTGCAGAAAAACAAACAAATAATGGACTTGGATTGTCTGAGCAAAAACATGAAATTCCTAATATGGAGGAAGATATCCAGAATACAAGTTAAATGAAAGCACTAACAGTGGAATATTTTTAATTAATTCTGATACTGTGTTTCCCAAGGTTCAAAGTGTGTATTGAAAAGTGAAAAAAGTTAGTCAAACTAATTATTTGATATCTAAAATCTTTTCCTACTATTGAAGCCAAATTGGCTTTTAAACATATTTCAATTATTTTTTGCCTGAAAAATTTAAGCAAACCTGTTTGCTTCTTATATGTTTTATTATCAACACATAAACACACTTTTTAAAAATTAATTGTTATTGATTTTATTTTTGAATCTTGTTGATGTGTTCAAAAAATAACTAATAATGATTTAGAAAGTCTTTATTCGCAGAAGTGACAGAATTTCATCAATAGTTTATTGATCTTCTCTGATAATATTTCTATTTTGTGAACATGGCATACATAACATTTCAGAATGCAATTAACTCAGATGAAATGACACTTATTTCCATATGTTGGACAGAGCAAACTTTCACAAGGGTGTTTATTATGGTAACATGATTTTATTGAGAAACAGAAAAGGTGTTGAAAAGTATGCTTTTTTTGTAGCATAAAATGTCCCAGGGGAGCAGTTGCAGGTAAGTGCAATTAGATTTTAGAGGGGTGTGAAGAGAACAGCTCTAACTCAAAATGACTTTTCAGATTAGTTATTGATAGATGACTATGGAAAGCCTAAGAACTGATGAGAAATTGCCAATCATCCTAGAATACAATTTAACTGAGATATTAAACACATATATACAAGATTTCCAAAGGCAATCAGCTGCCTTTTCTCTTATCGTAAAAAACAGTATTGAAAGTGAAATCAAATTAAATAATATTTGCCCAAAATAGAGAGGAGATTTGCGTTTCTTCATTAATTTCTGTGCACCAGCCTCCTGTTCCTTTACTAACTCCATAAGCATTAATGTTAAAAAGAAACAAAAAAACATGTATTCAACAGTCTTGAAACTAAAATTTTAAATGAGAAGGTCAATGTTAATATTAGGCAAAACAAAATTAATTGTATACATTTTGATTGAACATGTAATGATTAGTGTGCTTCAGAGTAATCGGGCATAAATGATAAGTACTTTTGTAAATGTTTGCTTACTATTATTATTTTTCTTACTTTAGTGGTATGTTTTGCTGTGATCTGACATTTTTGCTCATATATACTTCACACAGTTTTATTTTTTTTAACTGTGTACTCCTTATTATATGATACATAAAATGGTTTTTTATACCTTGCTGCTAAGTAGCTTCAGTCGTGTCCGACTCTGTGTGACCCCATAGACGGTAGCCCACTAGGCTCCTCTGTCCCTGGGATTCTCTAGGCAAGAATACTGGAGTGGGTTGCCATTTCCTAAATATAAAATATTAAACATGTCATGAGATAAAATAAAAAGAACTATAATTATCATTGATTTTGTAACACAATTTGATAAAAATAGGCTTTTACAGATTACTGAACAAGGCACAGCAAGTCTGAAAAAATATCCTATAAAATCTTTATATATGGATTTTTTCCAATATATCTCTCAAAATTTTGTAATCCCCCAAAGCATTTTATTTCCATTTTTAAAAAAAGAATTTTAAAAATAAATTGTACAACTCTATTTCTTGGGCTGTTAAGAATTTGAAAAATTCTGACATGGGCCAAAAACTTCTCTCCTATAGACCAAACAATTTTGTTAAACAGTGTGGGAACTGCAGGCTCAAATACCTGAAGAGGCCAAGCAGGAAACATAAATATGTTAAGTTCCTGGTACAAGATGACCTGAGCAGTAGAATCTGATGGATGTGGAGAATTTAGGTGCCAACTAGAGACATTCAATATAAAATTTGAAAAGAAAGGAGGTGAGCCAAAGAAAATCCCTGTGCAACTGTCTGAACGCAAAGCTGAGATTTTGTGATTTCATGCAGTAAACACTATGCCCCAGTCTAGCCCCAAGTAACACAAACTTTAATGAAGATTAATTGCTCTACCAAGGAAAATCTCCTAGGTAGACAGGGGCATAGATTTCAAAATAGTCCCATGATTAAGATAAGATAACAGGTTTGCCTGTTAAAACAAATTAGATTCTAACTAGCTTGGAGCTTCCAAAATCAAAGAAAAACAAAACAAAACCAGTAAGAAGTTAGCATTGTTATGGTAGTAATAATTAGCCTTGTCTGATGGAGTTGGTGATGGACAGGGAGGCCTGGCATGCTGCGATTCATGGGGTCGCAAAGAATCGGACACAACTGAGCGACTGAACTGAACTGAACTGACCATCTGTGGTTTATTTCTGAGGACTTTAAAGTGGTAGTTTGAGAACAAAGTGAAGAAGCATGTAGCTGATGTAGGGAGGGTCTTTCCCTTTCTTCTCGGGGGGTAGAGACTGGCCAGGAAGAACAAACCTGGAAATCCTACCCTGAGATACTGAGTGTAAGGAACTTCAGGAGGCAACTTGGACACAGATCTGGGCTGGCTTGTTCCACTGCTGCTCCAATTACATCTCCCTGCTCTCCCCATGAGAAGTGATAAAAACTTTCTTCTCCAAAGTACCGTTTCAGCTTGGTTTTAAGAAATTGATGGCCCTCATCAGCAGGGTCCCATGGTTCTCTTTAGGACTGTGTAACAGCAATGTGATGTATGCTGAATGTTATAACCACTACCGTTAGGAGCTGAATTACCCTTACTATCACTGTTCGCAATATTTATGAATTTAATTAAATCTTTATTTTTATCAGTACATTAACTTCTCAAGTTTTCTTCTCAGCACACATTTTTATTATCATATCTTGTGGATCCTAATTTGAAATAGAGCCTTTAATTAAAAGAGATTTGCTCTTTCACACTACTCAATATATAACAGTAATCTCTGAAATTTGCTTCTTATAATCATATTTTTCCCGTGATTGTGCATATACTAATTTCTATTAGTATAATTAAGGTTGAATATAATGAATAAGCTGTCTTATGTGAGCTAAAATGTGAAGTTATATATTTTATGATTCTTATATGTATTCAATAATTGTCATTTGTCAGCATTTGTACAAACCATCTTGTACAGTTTTAAGAAAAATATATGTACCTAAAGAAATAGTTTATAAAGACCTTCATAAAACTTGCATGTAAGTTAGTTTTAATTAATATTTTCATTTAAATTTGCTATGCATTTTAGCTTTCATACATTTAATAAATTTCTGTATTTTTAATATGTTTTTATTTAGGAAAGACCACATGATTCCTCTAGTAGTTCTTTAAAAATATTTCTACAGTAGTTTTTGCCACAACAAATGTCATATTATTTGACCTCTGAGTCAAATTATTTGATGTCATATTATTTGATCTCATGAGTTTATGAAGAATGAGGGATCAAACAGCTTTTGTATGGCTGCCAGAAATGTCACCTATATTTAATATACGACATAGAGTCAGTCAGCAAGTGTTAAAACAGGGCTTAAACCCAATGCTCTCAGGCTCCATTCACTCTGCTTTCTACCCCTTAGGCAAATCTAGATCTTTAATTCATACTGATGTTTTATATACTGTCAGGGGTATGTAGAAGTGACTAGTCCTGTCTTGTTCACCACTGTGTAACTGGAGCCTTTTACACTAGCACAATGAATGAATAAAAATTCTTCACTATAAGAGGGTGTGTTTATAGTATTTAGAAAATGGCTGTTTTACACTTCTACTTAAAAATTAATTTTATTCTTAAATTCTTGTATTCAGTCTGTAGAGATGGCTTTGTTGTTGTGCTACTGCTGTTAAAAATTGGCCATTTTATATGCTTGACTTTGCTGAAATTGAATGACTTGTTTTAGATTTTTTTTTTAGTATACTGTTTAGCTGTATTCTAGATGCTAGGATAAAGTCACAGAAAATATACGTTTTTCTAGTCCTCAGTTTATACACTTGTTGGAGAAATTCAGTTCAGTTGCTTAGTTGTGTCCGACTCTTTGAGACCCCATGGACTACAGCATACCAGGCTTCCCTGTCCATCACCAACTCCTGGAGCTTACTCAAACCCACGTCCATTGAGTCAGTGATGCTATTCAACCATCTCATCCTCTGTCATCCCCTTCTTCTCCCACCTTCAATCTTTCCAAGCATCAGGGTCTTTTCTTTTCTTTTTTTTTTAATTTTATTTTATTTTTATTTTTTTAAATTTTATCTTATTTTTAAACTTTACAATATTGTATTAGTTTTGCCAAATATCGAAATGAATCCGCCACAGATATACATGTGTTCCCCATCCTGAACCCGCCTCCCTCCTCCCTCCCCACACCATCCCTCTGGGTCGTCCCAGTGCACCAGCCCCAAGCATCCAGTATCGTGCATTGAACCTGGACTGGCAACTCGTTTCATTCATGATATTATACATGTTTCAGTGCCATTCTGCCAAATCTTCCCACCCTCTCCCACAGAGTCCATAAGACTGATCTATACATCAGTGTCTCTTTTGCTGTCTCGTACACAGGGTTATTGTTACCATCTTTCTAAATTCCATATATATACGTTAGTATACTATATTGGTGTTTTTCTTTCTGGCTTACTTCACTCTGTACAATAGGTTCCAGTTTCATCCATCTCATTAGAACTGATTCAAATGAATTATTTTTAATGGCTGAGTAATACTCCATTGTGTATATGTACAACAGCTTTCTTATCCATTCATCTGCTGATGGACATCTAGGTTGCTTCCATGTCCTGGCTATTATAAACAGTGCTGCGATGAACATTGGGGTACACGTGTCTCTTTCCCTTCTGGTTTCCCCAGTGTGTATGCCCAACAGTGGGATTGCTGGGTCATAAGGCAGTTCTATTTCCAGTTTTTTAAGGAATCTCCACACTGTTCTCCATAGTAGCTATACTAGTTTGCATTCTCACCAACAGTGTAAGAGAGTTCCCTTTTCTCCACACCCTCTCCAGCATTTATTGCTTGTAGACTTTTGGATCGCAGCCATTCTGACTGGCATGAAATGGTGCCTTATAGTGGTTTTGATTTGCATGTCTCTGATAATGAGTGATATTGAGCATCTTTTCATGTTTGTTAGCCATCTGTACGTCTTCTTTGGAGAAATGTCTATTTTTAAACTTTACAATATTGTATTAGTTTTGCCAAATTTCAAAATGAATCCGCCACAGGTCTTTTCAAATGAGTCAGCTCTTTGCATCAGGTGACCAAAGTATTGGAGCTTCAACTTCAAAATCAGTCCTTCCAATGAATATTCAGGACTGATTTCCCTTAGGATGCACTGGTTGGATCTTCTTGCTGTCCAAGGACTCTCAAGAGTCTTCTCCAACACCATAGTTCAAAAGCATCAATTCTTCGGTGCTCGACTTTCATTATGGCCCAACTCTCATATCCATATATGGATATGTATGGAAAAACTATAGCTTTGAACAGACAAACCTTTGTTGGCAAAGTAATGTTTCTGTTTTTTAATATGCTGTCTAGGTTGGTCATAACTTTCCTTCCAAGAGGCAAGCGTCTTTTACGTTCATGGCTGCTGTCACCATCTGCAGTGATTTTGGAGCCCCCCAAAATAAAGTCTGTCACTGTTTCCATTGTTTCCCCATCTATTTTCCATGAAGTGATGGGACCAGATGCCATGGTCTTAGTTTTCTGAATGTTGAGTTTTAAGCCAACTTTTTCACCCTCCTCTTTCACTTTCATTGAGAGGCTCTTTAGTTCTTCTTCGCTTTCTTCCATGAGGGTGGTGTCATCTGCATATCTGAGGTTATTGATATTTCTCCCAGCAATCTTGATTCTACCTTGTGCTTCATACAGTCTAGCATTTCTCATGATGTACTCTGCATATAAGTTAAATAAGCAGGGTGACAATATACAGCCTTGACATACTCCTTTTCCTATTTGGAACCAATCTGTTGTTCCATGTCCAGTTCTAGCTGTTGCTTCTTGACCTGTATACAGATTTCTCAGGAGGCAGGTCATGTGGTCTAGTATTCCCTTCTCTTTAAGAATTTTCCACAGTTTGTTTTGGTCCACACAGTCACATACACAGTTTGGCATAGTCAATAAAGCAGAAGTAGGTGTTTTTCTGGAACTCTCTTGCTTTTTCGATGATCCAGAGGATGTTGGCAATTTGATCTCTGCTTCCTTTGACTTTTCTAAATCCTTCTTGAACATCTGGAAGTTCACGGTTCACATATTGCTGAAGCCTGACTTGGAGACTTTTGAGCATTACTTTACTAGTGTGTGAGATGAGTGCAATTTTGCAGTAGTCTTAGCATTCTTTGGCATTGACTTTCTTTGGAATTGGAATGAAAACTGACCTTTTCCAGTCCTGTAGCCACTGCTGAGTTTTCCAAATTTGCTGGCATAATGAGTGCAGCACTTTAACAGCATCATCTTTTAGGATTTGAAACAGTTCAACTGGAATTCCATCACCTCCACTAGTTTTGTTTGTAGTGATGCTTCCTAAGGCCCACTTGACTTCACATTCCAGGATGTCTAGGTCTAGGTAAGTGATCACACCATCATGATTATCTGGGTCATAAAGATCTTTTTTGATTAGTTCTTCTGTGTATTCTTGCCACCTGTTCTTAATATCTTCTGCTTCTGTTAGGTCCATATCATCCCTGTCCTTTACAGATAAGTCAATAATTAAGAAATCCTCTAATTAATTAAATAATTATGTAGTTGGTCTATCTTGTTAAAAGTGAAAGTTACTCAGTCATGTCCAACTCTTTGCAACCCCATAAACTATACAGTCCATGGAATTCTCCAGGCCTGAATATTGGAGTGGGTAACCTTTCCCTTCTCCAAGGGATCTTCCCAAAGGTCTCCTGCATTGCAGGTGGAATCTTACAATAGTCAAGTAAATCATGAATAATAAATGGAAAACTCTAATTGAAGAGCTTTAGGTGTAAGATTACTCCACTATAGCAATCTCCTGAAAAATAAGTAGAAAATGTTAGTTTATGCACATATCCATTTAGGACTTTTTTTTCCCCTTCATGGCATCCAGGGCATTTAATAGCTGGTGCTATCAAAGAGAACATTGTTTGCCTTCTTCCCTGTGGAATATAAAATTTAAACTGAAACTCACCTCTTATTTGATATTGAAACATGAATCAAAATGCCTGCTGATTTGAAAAGCTCTTCACTTCACTGGGATGTGTTTTAACATTTACATTGTCATTTGAACAGCATGCCTCGCACAATACTTCTCAGGAAATCCACTTGTGATTTCAAAGCATAAATCTGAAAATTCTAGGCATTTATTCTCATAAATTGCTTTCTTGTAATTTTAAAATTACTCTGTCCTTGAAAATTTCTTTCAAGAAAGAAAATCAATTGAGGCGTCATCAACTCATTGAACAAGGGAATCTGGTCTATGCAGATGTGGGCCTCCCAGGACCCTCCTCCTATATATATGTGGTTCAAGCTCCATGACTGTCAGTGTTGATGTTCTTTTCTAAGGAAAGGTTCACAGATTCTCTCAGAAGAGCCGTCTAATCTCTCTAAGGGCTTCAAGATTGGATATTAGCCTTTGAAAGGTCTCTAGAAAAAGTATTGGGATATTGTAGTCTCTTAGTTAATCACATAGTTCATCTCATACCTCTGTTTTGAACCTACAATCTCTCTGATGAAGCTTTGTCAGAGAATAAACTGCAAATCAGAGAGAGAGTAAGGTTGGGTACCTGAGGATCTAGCTGCTTTTTTTCTTTTTTTTAAACTTTTATTTTATATTGGGTATAGCCTATTAACAGTGTTGTGATAGTTTCAGGTGGGCAGCAAAGGGACTCAGCCATATACATACGGGTATCTCTTCTCCTCCAAACTCCCCTCCCATCCAGGCTGCCACATAACATTGAGCAAAGTTCCCTGTGCTATACAGCAAGGCCTTGTTGTTATCCATTTTATTTTTGTTGTTGTTGTTGTTGTTGTTTTTTGTTATCCATTTTAAATATAACAGTGTGTACATGTCCATCCCACACTCCTTAACTATCCCAACCCCCAGCCATCCCTCTTGCAGCCATAAGTCCATTCTCTAAATCTGTGAGTCTAATTGCTTTTTTAAAATATATTTGCAAAGCATATCTATTTAAATTTGCTTTGGTGATTATAATTCTTGAAAATATCTAAGATCTGCTGGGCAAGCCAGTTTGCTTCTAAGCAATATTTATTCTTTAGACACGGAGATTCCATATCCCTCCTTTATGTGAAGTCATTCATCTTTCTTCTCAGTCTTTCATCTCCACATATTTTCATTCATAAAAGCTCCTACTCTCTGTTTGTGGGTTCTTTGTTTTTTGGAGTGGTTTTCAAAAGGAAAAGAGGGAAAGAAATGTCTTTATTTTTATAAACCTAAAAGCTGAAGAGCCATATAACCATAAATGTTTATCAGCTGCCTTCAGAATATGTGACCTGCTTCAGACAATATTAATCAGATGTTCTATTTAACTCTTTAGCTTTTCACAGAGAGATGCTATAGTAAATATTATAAGATCCATATTTCCTGCAACATTTTTTTGTCACTGTTTTTCTTAACTGATTTTTCAGTTGTTTTTTTTTTTTCTTGACTTTTGTATATTTGTTTTGTTTATGTTTTGCTTTTTTGGCTATTTCATTAAACTAGTTAAAAATAGAAAAGAAACTATGCATTCTTGAGTGAAACCAATAAGTCTTCTTAAGATTACAAATGAAATTTCTTTACTTAGCAATACAATATTGAGATGTGGAAGAGGAAATTCTGAAGAAAATTAGAAAGTATATAAGATTTATAAGAATCTGATATTTATAAACATAAATATGTAAAAATTTTATTTAGAAATAGATATTTGGGAAAATATTTTTAAATGGTAAATAATACATGAAATTTTGTGTAGATATTAAAAGACATTCACAGATATTAAAAATAATTTTCTGTGAACTATGAAAACCAAATAGAACAAAATTTTGAATAGTTTGAACTTCCTAAAAATGTTTAAATTTAATTTAAATCTCTTTATAAAAATCCAGAAGAAGCTGCTTCCCTGATGGCTCTGGGTAAAGAATCTGCCTACAATGCAGGAGACACAGGAGATGCAAGTTTGATCCTTGGGTCAGGAAGATCCCCTGGAGGAAAAACTGTCAACCCACTCCAGTGTTCTTGACTGAAAAATCCCGTGAACAGAGGAGCCTGGTGGGCTACAGTCAATGGGGTCACAGAAAGTCAGACATGACTGAGCATAATATAAATGAAAACCAGTAAAGGTGGAGTTTCAAAATGGCTTTTAATTTAGGGTCGCAGATAGATCTCAGTTACAAACTGATAGCTGTCACTCAAGTCTTTGTAAGAAAATGCAAAGCTTTACAAAAATAAAAAATAAGAAAACTCTAGTAGGGACTGACTGTGCTTCCTAACCATATTCTACCTCCCAAGAACACGCACACACATGCACGCACAGAGATCTATGGAAAGCACCAATTAAATAGCATAAAATGGTGCTCTACAAATTTTAATGTACATGCAAATTACTAAGTACCTTGTTTAAAATATTGACTCTGACTTAGTAGGACTGGAGTGGGACCTGGGATTCTGCATCCCCAAGGACTCCAAGGGCTGCTCTACGTCATGGAAACACACTCTAAGTAGAGTGGCCTTGACTCGTGAGCTTAGTTTTTGAGGAAGCCTGACTATTTCTTTTTAATTTTATTTTATTTTTAAACTTCACAACATTGCATTAGTTTTGCCAAACATCGAAATGAATCCGCCACAGGCACACCCGTGTTCCCCATCCTGAACCCTCCCCCCTCCCCATACCCTCCCTCTGGGTCGTCCCAGTGCACCAGCCCCAAGCATCCAGCATCGTGCTTCGAACCTGGACTGACTATTTCTTTAAATCAAAATGTGTCGAGGCTTAAATCTCTGGCTTAGAGAGTGAGTGAAAAAAAACAAACCAACACTTTTGAGAGTACTGTAAAATATTTATTGTGTTTATTCCTTGAGAATAAATGTAGAAAAAGGCTAAACATGGCCTAGAGTCACAGACTATTTTTCAAAACATAAAGGCACATCATTGGCCATCTTCAGTCAAAATCTCTAGTTTTTTTCAGGGTCCATTTTACACACCTCTGCAAATGTTCTTGAGCTTCCTCTGGTGGACACATTTCTTGAAGAATATGAAAGCTTAATAAAACCCTTTCCACCTGATTTTCCAAGGATTAGCCCAGGAGGTAGAGACTCAAGCATGAGTTATGTCCTCATCATAATTCTCATGTGGAAATCAGAGAGCAACCTCCTTATTACTATAGAACATACCTCCTTATATTTTTCTAAAATTGTGGCTCCCTTTGAGAACAATGATTTTGCTTCAAGAAAAAATTCACATGAACAGAGAGTTTTGTATTTAACTGCAGGTAATTCATGTACACTCTGGAGTCCAGATTGTACAAAGGCTTCCAAATTAACCCTAGTTTAGAGTCTTCTATGGAGAAAGCAATGGCACCCCAACTCTAGTACTCTTGCCTGGAAAATCCCATGGATGGAGGAGCCTGGTAGGCTGCAGTCCATGGGGTCGCGAAGAGTCGGACACGACTGAGTGACTTCCTTTTCACTTTTCACTTTCATGCATTGGAGAAGGAAATGGCACCCCACTCCAGTGTTCTTGCCTGGAGAATCCCAGGGACGGGGGAGCCTGGTGGGCTGCCGTCTATGGGGTCGCACAGAATCGGACACAACTGAAGCGACTGAGCAGCAGCAGCAGCAGCAGCAGAGTCTTCTATACTCCAAGCCTACCTAGACTGAGATTAGCTTTGACAAACTTGGACAGATCTCAATATTATAGTGTGTCCTACAGAGTTTGGATCAGCTCCAGGGTTTATTCAGACCATACTCTACAAAAATGCTGAGAACAAAGGTTTGTGAAAGATACAATCTAGCTTCAAGTAAAAAGAGACCTCTTTCTTTTCAAAGTCTCAGAATTAAAACACCTCAAGAGAAATGTTTTCTTAATATTGTAAAGTACAAAAATCTTGGGGGAGACATAAATTCATGCTTGTTTCTACATTTACTGGAGGCAATTTTCTACAGTTCTGGTTGAAGGAGTCAAAAGTCCATTGACTTAGGGCTTGAAAGTATGGTAAGATTTGTTTTTACTTGTTTCAAAATTATTGCTTTAAAAGGTACCTTTGCCATTAAATCATATAGTAAATTTGTTTATACATTAATACATTTGCAACATGAAGTATGCTGTTAAGTTTCTAAAAGGGAAATTTAGAAAGCAAAAACATAGATTGTAATTAAGTACTTCTAGTTGCTAAGTCATGTCTGAATTTTTTGCAACCCTATGAATTGTATGTAACTTGCCAGGTTCCTCTGTCCATGGAATTTCTCTGACAGGAATACTGGAGTGGGTTGCCATTTCCTTCTTGAGAGGATTTTCCTGATGTGGATTGAACCTGAGTCTCCTGCTTTGGCAGGCAGATTCTTTACCGCTGAACCTCCAGGGAAGCTCCATTTTTTTTTTTTTCCTTGAATAAAAAAATTATGTGAACCAAGTCTATCTTGGCAGGTCGAATTTCAGATATTTGTCTTTTTCTCTTTCTGCCTCGTGTGTGTGTGTGTGTGTGTGTGTGTGTGTGTGTGTGTGTTTCTAAGATGAACTAAAGCAACCTGTGTTCACACTCTCAAGATTTCAACCTTGGTCATTACTCTTCCGTTTAATACCCATGTAGCAACATCCTGACTTACCTCATGCTTCAAGGGTTCTGCTTACCCTGTATTTTGAGACGCTCTGAAGATGGCTGACACGTTGCATTTTGGTGGCCTTTTTTCATCTCTGCCCATCTCTGGCTCAGGGCCACTTCCAGCTTGTTCTGGGTCACTTTTCCTATCATCCGGGCTTTCTTTTTTGGGTTTATGCCCATCATCCCGTATCAAGATTGGTACCACTTTATCCAGACTAAATAGAGAACATGCTTCCTGACTTCATCACACCACAGATTAATTTTACTATATTATTAAACAAAATGTGAGTGACCTGAAATAGCAGAAAGAAACTATAATATTGAAAAGAAAATTTAAAACTGTATGCAACTATTCGTAGGGTTATTAGATGCTTTCTCCCTCAGAGTTTGTTTTTTCAGTGTTTACAGGATATAGCTTAACATTCCTTTAATGGGTGTCATTGATCATGTACCATGATAGTGTTCACAGGGGAAATCCAGACCCCTAATATTCTCCTGGTCTTAGAAAAAGTGATTCAGTTTCCATTTCTGTAAAATGGAAATAATAAGTGGAGTTAAATGGAATAATGAATATGAGGTTTTTCTTTCGTTTAATGGTATAAATCACGTACCCAGCATGAAGTAAACTCTGATTATTTGCCATTTGCTTTTCTTACCAGAATGTTTATTGTTGTTCTCATAATCAGGCTAGCTCTAGTCAAATATTATGGAATTTTTCAACATCTCTACTTATTAAGTCTGATTAACTCTGTTTGACAGATGGGACAAGAATGGCCGGGGTCATCAGGATTGTATACGGTGATTCAAAACTTTAAAAGAAGTCTTTTTGACTCCAAAGCCTTTGACTTTTCCTCTACGTGGTACTTTCAGCTTTACTCTTTTCTTAAATAGAACTATCATTTCTCAATTATTGAATCTTTCCATTTTGTTTTGAAGAAATGTTATTGGTCAATTAAATTATCTGTAAAGAAATAAAAACTCATCTTAAATTACCTCTGACCAATAAAACTTTGTTAAAATTTCCTAAGGTATTTATTTTTTATGTTATTATATAATATTATATATTTATATTAATTTCTATACCTTGTTTTAATTAACTCTCCTTTTTTAAATCTCTAATCTGAGTTACATTGAACTACTTTATATACTAAAATCTTAAACTGTAGAGAAAGCTGGGTCTATGTTTCTGAATAGTTACATAAATTTGAAGCTGCATATAAAATACTTTATGCTTCTTGCTAAAATCTATAAACCTAAATTTGGAAGGATACAGCTATTTTACTATGGAAGCTTATTCTGCTTCTTTAGCCTGCAATTTGAATACTTTATTATAAAAGCTGTTAACAAAAATAACACTTTAGTCCACTTGGTGGGGTAGGAGACACTGAAATCCAGTTAGAGATTTGCTGCTTTAGATACAATGTAATTATGTGGTGAAAGTCTTTTTGTCCTTTCATTTTATCCTAACTTGTGCCTTGCAAAATTAGCAATTCCACATAAGAAAGTTGTGGTAATTATTTTCTTAAAATTGTCAGAATGTGTGCTAATCTGGGGATAGTTATCTTTATTCCTTCTTTGGCTTATTACAGGTTTAAATTAAGCTGAGGTTTCTTTAGTGTTATTTTTCTAGAGCCACTGGGATTAGAGATGATGGATTTTGTGGTGCTCTGAGTATAGTTAAGCTCTTGTCAACATAAGTATAAAATTATTGCTGTGTGCAGTTGGTATGTTTTCGAAGGTAATTAAAGCTAAACATTGTGCAGAGAAAGATGATTAGAAATCTTCGATTCACAAAGAAATCCAGCTTTGCTTTGACACCTAAAACCTCACATTCTTTCTGTTTAAAAAAAACAAACTTATACTACAGAACTTATAGAAAATTTTTTGTGCTGATTTCAAAATCAACCCAAATACTGAATTATTTTCTGTAAAATGTATGATTCTTACCCCTGACAGTCTAAGCACTATCTGAATATTTTAGAACCTTATTTGTTCATTTCATATTCCTACTTTAGTTATAGAATAGTCTTATATACTTTTGATAGGGGTATATTTTAAAAACAAACAGAAAATGACAGACTTAATTACCTATTTGTTATTTTTTTCTTTTTTTCTAAAGCTATCCACTTAAAATTTTCCTTTTTTTTTTAAATGCTGACATCACCATTTTATTAGGGATATGAATGTTGATAAAATGCAGGAGAAAGTAGGTTAATGCCAAGTATGGTAGTTTACACCATACTTGGTAATTTGGTTGCTTCTGGATTCTCCTTTTCATCTTTCCACACAAAATATTCTGATTCTTTTGTGTGATATAGTTTCTTTATGTTTGTATTTTCTTAGTAATTTTGCTTTTAAAATCCTAAGAAGGTTAGAAATATGCTTGTCAAAGTTATAAATTTAAAAATATACATAATGTAAGTAACTCATCATCATTTAATAGATATTATGCTTTAAAGAGGAGAAGGCAATGGCACCCCACTCCAGTACTCTTGCCTGGAAAATCCCATGGACGCAGGAGCCTGGTAGGCTGCAGTCCATGTGGTTGCTAAGAGTCGGACACGACTGAGTAACTTCACTTTCACTCTTCACTTTCATGCATTGGAGAAGGAAATGGCAACCCACTCCAGTGTTCTTGCCTGGAGAATCCCAGGGACAGCGGAGCCTGGTGGGCTGCTGTCTATGGGGTCACACAGAGTCGGACACGACTAAAGCGACTGAGCAGCAGCAGCAGCAGCAGCATGCTTTAAATAAACTGGATTATTACTATCTAAAACTCTTCAAGTGATAATATTGATATCAGAAAAGATAATTAATCTAAAGTCAAATTTTAATAAAAGGTGATTTGTTATTGGAAAATTAGAAAACCCAACACTATAAACCCAGCACTGTTGGTTGAGTTCATTTGAGAGAAAAAACCAAATATGTTGATGAAAGATAAATAGAAATAGAGGCAAGATAATAATAATGTCAGGGTGCTTATCATACAACATCTATTAAGCACTTTTCACATATCAACTGCTTATATCCTCTCAGCAACCTTGTAAAGTACGTAGTTATTATTCTATTCATTTTATATATTAGAAAATTGAGGCTCAGAGATGTTTCTGAGCTTGCCCAAAGTTAGTTAACAGTTAGATGAGTTTGACTTAATAACTCTGTTTGGGGTCAGGTGATCAGTGAAAACTATTCACCAGAATTAATATTTAAACTGAGACCTAAAGGAAAAGAGGGAACCAGCCACATCAAGGACCTGGGGAGTGAAAGAACACCCAAGAGAAATAACTTGTGCAAGAACACTGGAGCAGGAAAGAGTGTGGAGGTCTGAATAATGGAAGGAGGTTGCCTGTAGCTGGAAGGGCATGAGTCTGGGAGAGAAAGGGGTAAGAAGAGGTTAGAGATACATGCAAAGGCTAGATTATTTAGAACCTGTAGTCTAAATAACAGATGTTGAGAAGGGATATTTTTTGAAGTAAAATCAAAAGTCATGCAGTCTTGAGTGAAATGATTTGACTGACATTTAAAGAATACATTTGCTAAGGATAAAAATGGGATGGCAACTTAGGAAAAGTGAAAGTGTTAGTCACTCAGTCCACTCAGTCATGTCTCACTCTTTGCAAACTCATGGACTCTAGCCCACCAGGCTCGTCTGTCCATGAAATTCCCAAGGCAAGAACACTGGAATGGGTAGCTAGTCCCTTCTCCAGGGAATCTTCCCAACCCAGGGATCAAACCCTCGTCTGCCACACTGCAGGCAAATTCTTTACAGTCTGAGGTACCAGAGAAGCCCCAGTTCCACATGTGAAAAAAGAGGTAAGCGAGTGAGTGAGTGAAGTCGCTCAATCGTGTCCCACTCTTTGTGACCCCATGGACTGTAGCATACAAGGCTCCTCTGTCCATGAAATTTTCCAGGCAAGAGTACTGGAGTGGGGTTGCCATTTCCTTCTCCAGGGGATCTTCCCAACCCAGGGATTGAACCCAGGTCTCCTGCGTTGCAGGCAGAAGCTTTACCTTCTGAGCCACCAGGGAAGTTGAAAAAAAAAAAAAAAGCGGTAGTACCAGTGATAAAGGACAAATTCAGGAAATATTTTGTAGGTGAAATCTACATAAGTTGTAGATAAATTTGAAGGAGAATGAAAGTGGAGAAGAAAAGGGAGAAATCAAGAATGACAATTATACAATTGATGAACCTACATTGAAACATCATTGTCACCCAAAATCCAGAGTTTACATTAGGGTTCATTCTATGTGCTGTACATATGACAAACAGAGTGAACTCTAATGTAAACTCTGGATTTGGGGTGACAGATATATTTCAATGTAGGTTAATAATTAGTGAAGTACCACTCTGGATAGCGTTGTTGAGATTGGGGGAGCCTGTACCTGTGTGTGTACTTGCTTATTTAACTTATATGCAGAGTACATCATGAAAAACTCTGGGCTGGAAGAAGCACAAGCTAGAATCAAGATTGCCGGGAGAAATATCAATAACCTCAGATATGCAGATGACACCACCCTTATGGCAGAAAGTGAAGAGGAACTAAAAAGCCTCTTGATGAAAGTGAAAGAGGAGAGTGAAAAAGTTGGCTTAAAACTCAACATTCAGAAAACGAAGATCATGGCATCTGGTCCCATCACTTCATGGGAAATAGATGGGGAAACAGTGGAAACAGTGTCACACTTTATTTTTTTGGGCTCCAAAATCACTGCAGATGGTAATTGCAGCCATGAAATTAAAAGATGCTTACTCCTTGGAAGGAAAGTTATGACCAACCTAGATAGCACATTGAAAAGCATAGACATTACTTTGCCAACAAAGGTCTGTCTAGTCAAGGCTATGGTTTTTCCTGTGGTCATGTATGGATGTGAGAGTTGGACTGTGAAGAAGGCTGAGTGCCAAAGAATTGATGCTTTTGAACTGTGGTGTTGGAGAAGACTCTTGAGAGTCCCTTGGACTGCAAGGAGATCCAACCAGTCCATTCTGAAGGAGATCAGCCCTGGGAT
>NW_011494772.1:5597681-5667583 GCF_000754665.1 Bison bison bison | reverse complement strand
GACTCTTGAGAGTCCCTTGGACTGCAAGGAGATCCAACCAGTCCATTCTGAAGGAGATCAGCCCTGGGATTTCTTTGGAAGGAATGATGCTAAAGCTGAAGCTCCAGTACTTTGGCCACCTCATGCGAAGAGTTGACTCATTGGAAAAGACTCTGATGCTGGGAGGGATTGGGGGCAGGAGGAGAAGGGGACGATAGAGAAGGAGATGGCTGGATGGCATCACCGACTCATCATGGACCTTGAGTCTGAGTGAACTCCGGGAGATGGTGATGGACAGGGAGGCCTGGCATGCTGCGATTCATGGGGTCGCAAAGAGTCGGACACGACTGAGCGACTAAACTGAACTGAACTGAGCTGTACCTATGTGAGAGCCATAAGAACTCATTTTTCACTCAGTTTTGCTGTGAACCTAAAACTCCTGTAAAGCTTAAAGCCTATTAAAATGTTCTAAAATAAGAAAGAATGAAAAAAGTTTGGCTTGAATAACTCAGTTGAAAATGATGTCATTAGCTGAGATGAGGAAAGCTGGAGAGGGTAAGAGTTGTAGCAAAGAAAAAAAAAAAGCAGTGCTCCATTATCGTCAAGTTAGGTTGGAGCTATCCATTGGACATGCAGGAGAACACATCAAACAAGCAATTGCATAGGCAGACAAGGAGCTCAGAAGAACGATCTGAACTGAGGATCTAAATTTCCAGCTTGTTATCATAAAGGAGGGCTTTAAATGATAAGATATGAGATTAGTGAGGCAGAGAGAAAGGCCTCACTAAAGAAGAGAGGAAGGCCCAGACTGAGTCCTGAAGAACCTCCTACTTCATGATTTTAGATAAATCATCCAAACAAATATTTCATCCAAATTAGGTTAAGTCTTATATATTTTACAAGGAAAATGAGCAACAGAAAGATTGTGGTGTCCTGAGGCATATTTAAAAATCTTAAACAAGAAAACATGATTACCAAGGACAATTGAATTAGAGTAAAATAATATTTCTATAATTTAATTAGCTTTAAAAAAACCTGAGACACATATTGAAAAATTGGAATCAAACCATACTTAGTCAAAAAAGTTTCAGTTTAATATTACAAATAACTCCTTGGTTTTTATAGCTTGCTGATTTTTTTTTCTATAGATGGAAAGCTGTTTAAAATTCCAATTGCTTTGGTATAATATGATTCTGTTTAATATAGATTTTAATGATAAAATTATTTTAAGAATTACCCCCCAAAACTGGAAAACACACATGTACATATCATCTGGTGTCTATCAAGCATTAGGTTACAATTATTTCTCCAAATTCATTACTTTGTGTTTCTCTAGTTGATTACAAATGCTTCATTTATGTACATATTCTATAATTTCATGTGACTGAGATTTCTGAGGCATACTTTTGAAATAGTTTTTTAAGTCTTTATGCATTTATTTGAGTTTGAAATAAGGGAAAAAAGATTAAATATGAGCTAAAGTCTCTAGCCATTTTGAGAGCCTCTTTTCTTGAATATTCTAAGATTTGATCTGTTTCTTTGGGTACTTCCATTAAACAATGAAATTATATAGCACTCTGAATATAGAATCAGGCAATAAATGAATATGAAAAAAATTAATTTTTAAGTATTTTCTCATTAAAAAAATAATCATATTGATTCTAGTTGTTTCAAGAATTTATATTCTAAAAATCCGAGAAAATCCAAATTCTTCTTCAAAAAGCTGTTTAGAACTTATGTGTTTACTTGAAGTGATTGAGAAGGAATATATTTTAGAATATCACTAGATCTGGCTCCAGAAAGAATTATAATTAACAGAAGGAAAAATGAATCTATTGATTAAAACACAAACAAACATTATATTGTGGAGTTTCATGCTATAAAAGTACTCAGCCCATTTTCTGCCTTCCTTCTCCCGTATTCTTTTGATTCCCTGTCACCTCTAGTTTGGAAGTTACAGGACATTGTCAGAGATTCAAGAAAAGCTGTTAAATGAAGAGAACGTAAATGTCTTTGACAAGAAAACATCTTCAGCGTTCGAAGCTGAGAGTAATCTATAGCAATCTGATTCAGCTAAATATACAGAATACATTAACTTACTAAAAGCCCACAGGGAAACAGGGGATGTTGAAAGGAGAGAAAGGGCCATAAAAACTGTTTGTAATTGGTAAGTATTAGTGGGAGAGACAAAAGTTGTACACTACTTAATTCCTTACTTTATTTGAACGGTTTTAATTCCATATTAACTTTGCATTAAAGTAAGGGCTTACATAAGCAATATATAAAGGTTCTGTCATGAAGCAAAGAATAGAACTCCATTGTAATTCCAGGAATATTCTTGACTAACTCTATATATTCCATTATTCTGCTATCCAAAAAGAAATAAAATAGAAATGTTTTCTTAAAGCTGTGCCCTCACATTGACAGAACTGATGGCATCAATTTACAATGTTTTTAGTCCTTTTAAAAGCCTGTCGCTTTTAATCAGTGTCACACACATCTATCTTTCTTTACTCTTTGCCATGTTTTCAGGTAAAGGAAATTACTTGTATGTGTATTTATTTTAAATACAACTTGATTAAAAGAGAATTAAAAACCTCAGGCCAAATTTTATTATAGTATTTTAAATAAATTGTAACATTTGCACTACAAATGCAGACTCCCCACCCGCACAGGGAAAGCAGAAAATGTTCCCACACTCCCAGAAGGAAAAATCTCCACATAGGACATTTTTCCAATAAAATTTGTATAGAACAATCAAAAGGGTTAATTGGTAAAACCATAACTAATTCTTGAAACCAGAGACCACCCACCCACAAAGCTATTCATGGTTTTTTGTTTTGGTTTTTGCCAGTAATTTTAGCTTAATGAGTACCAAAAAGTATCTTGACAAAGGAAGACATGTCCCAAAGAGGTTTTGAAACACAATGGGTACCCAAGAAAAAGGAATTTTGATGTGTTTCAAATTATTGTAAGCTCAACATTTAAGATACAAATATTCTAAGTAAAACATAGAAGTTGAGAATTATTGGAAATTTTCTCTCTGATAAAATAAGAGAAACGGTCAGAAGTCTGCAAAGTAAGAAAAACATGGTAATGAATCAGATTTCTGATTTACAAAAGTGCAAACACATCATTGGCGTCTGCTGATTTGGTTACATCTTCCTCTTTTGTAGTTTTATTTGGTGGATTTTATTTTTTCCCTTGTTTTTTAAAAACTCTTTTTAGTTAATGTTTAGGCATTCATTTGGTAACAAAATTTGGGTAAATAAAGCTAGTTTTTTTTCATAAGACAAGTCACTCAAGCTTATCCTAAAAAATAGAAAGTTTTTACTGTTTTAACTTGTAGCTGGAACCTGGATATTTCTTTTACGATAAATCCATGGACAAGGTAAATAAATACTCATGTAAATTACTAATGAATCATGAAAGAAGCATTATTTTTATTTAAATGGCTTGCTGCTGCTGCTGCTGCTAAGTCTCTTCAGTTGTGTCCGACTCTGTGCGACCCCATAGACGGCAGCCCACCAAGCTCCCCCATCCTTGGGATTCTCCAGGCAAGAACACTGGAGTGGGTTGCCATTTCCTTCTCCAATGCATGAAAATAAAAAGTGAAAGGGAAGTCGCTCAGTCGTGTCCAACTCTTCGCGACCCCATGGACTGCAGCCTACCAGGCTCCTCCGTCCATGGGATTTTCCAGGCAAGATTACTGGAATGGGGTGCCATTGCTTAGACAGACACAATTTGTAACTTAGCATTTATCTTTCCTGGTTTGCAAGTTTTAACAGGGAATACCCATCCTTTTGTTGATGGGTATTGCTGAACTCAAACACAGGGTAGACAAATGGCCTTGAATGAGTAAGCAGAAGATTAATGAAAAACTAGAACTACAGTGAGCCTCCCCACATCCTCTACAGAAGTCTGGGTTTTCATTTCCTTATCTCTAAAAGCATGTGATAGCGATCCAGTGGTGGGGGGGAAAGACCATCCCTTTGATCTTCAGTTAAGTGAGAAGATATAGTTGTATCCTATTTGAATCAATAGAAGATTTCCTATTAGATTTCTGGTTGAATCAATCAGCTTGGGGGTGGGGAAGGAATTAACACAACAGTTAAGGGCTTACAGTGACTTTAAAGCCCACCACTACTCCAACATACTTTTTCAATAAAATAATCTTTGATCGTATTTTGGGTCTTAGAAAACTCAAAGTTTGCTGTTAGTCTTAAAATTTCTAGTCTATTTTATCCATAAAGAAAAGTAAGCTTGCTTACTAGATAAGCGTAATCAGGTAATTAAATCAATTCATGAAAAAGTAAAATACAACATATCTAGAGCTCCCAAGACTGATGGTCCTAATAGTTCCTAGCTCCAGATCCTGCTTTGAGAATTTTACATAAGCTATATATCCTCTCCTTCCACCAAAAATTGCTTACATTTTCAAGGTCTTTCTAAATTTCATAAACTTTATAAGGAAACTTCCAAAACACCATTTATTCTAGAAATCATATTGGTATTTGAATAGGGCTTCCTGGCAGCTCAGATGGTAAAGAATCTGCCAGCAATGTAGGAGTCCTGGGTTTAATCCCTGGGCTGGGAAGATTCCCTGGAGAAGGGAATAGCTACCCAGTCCAGTACTCTTGCCTGGAGAATCTCCATGGGCAGAGGAGCTTGACAAGCTACAGTCACTGGGGCTACAAAGAGTCAGATATGACTGATATTTGAACACTTATTATTTAAAAAGGAAATAAATACATAAAAAATTATTTTACAATAAACACTCTAATGACAGGTGTCTGGAATGCAAAAGTAGGAAGTCAAGAGATACCTGGAGTAACAGGCAAATTTGGCCTTGAAATACAGTATGAAGCAGGGCAAAGGTTAACAGAGTTTTGCCAAGAGAACACACTAGTCATAGCAAACACCCTCTTCCAACAATACAAGAGAAACTGTATACATGGACATCACCAGATGGTCAATACCGAAATCAGATTGATTATATTCTTTGTAGCCATAGATGGAGATTTATACAGTCAGCAAAAACAAGACCAGGAACTGCCTGTGGCTCAGATCATGAACTCCTTATTGCAAAATTCAAACTTAAATTGAGGAAAGCAGGAAAAACCACTAGACCATTCAGGTATGACCTAAATTAAAACCCTTATAATTATACAGTGGAAGTGACAAATAGATTCAGGGATAAGATCTGATAGACAGAGTGCCTGAAAACTATGGATGGAGATTTCTAACACTGTACAGGAGGGGATAATCAAAATCATCCCCAAGAATAAGAAATGCAAAAATTCAAAATTTTCGTCTGAGGAGGCCTTACAAATAGCTGAGAAAAGAAGAGAAGAGAAAGGCAAAAGAGAAAAGGAAAGATGTACCCATCTGAAAGCAGAGTTCCTAAGAATAGCAAGGAGAGATAAGAAAGCCTTCCTCAGTGATCAATGAAAAGAAACAGAGGAAAACAACAGAATGGGAAAGACTATAGATCCCTTCAAGAAAGTTAGAGATACCAAGGGAACAGTTCATGCAAATATGGGCACAATAAAGGACAGAAATGTTATGGACCTAACACAAGCAGAAGATATTAAGAAGAGGTGGCAAGAATACACAAAAGAACTATGCAAGAAAGATCTTAAAGCTCCAGATAACTGTGATGGTGTAATCACTCACCTAGAGCCAGACATCCTGGAGTGCAAAGTCAAGTGGGCCATCATTACAAAGCTGATGGAGGTGATGGAATTCCAGCTGAACTATTTCAAATCCTGAAAGACCATGCTGTGAAAGTGCTGCACTCAATATGCCACAAATTTGGAAAATTCAATAGTGGCCACAGGACTGGAAAGGGTCAGTTATCATGCCAATCCTAAAGAAAGGCAAATGCCAAAGAAGGCTCAAACTACCATACAATTGCACTTATCTCACATACTAGCGAAGTAATGCACAAAATTCTCCAAGCAAGGCTTCAACAGTACATGACTGAGAACTTCCAGATATTCAAGCTGGATTTAGAGAAGTCAGAGGAACCAGAGATAAAATTGCCAACATCCGTTGGATCCTTGAAAAAAGCCATCTTCCATGAAGATATTTATTTAATCTCTACTAAATGAATGCTAAAATGTTAAGATTATAGTTCTTTTTATCCTTTGTAGCATTTAAATAGTTCATGAAGAAGATTACAGGAGAACCATATCAATGGCTCTGAAAATCAAATAACCCCACAGAAGAGTATTAATCATATGAAGGGAACATACTGTGGAGCAGTTTATGGTGTATCTGCTTTTTCACTTGTGAATGAGGCTCCACATTTTCTTGCTTGGCAAACAGGTATCTCCCACAGCACCCATTAAGGAAAAGGCAAGGCAGGATCCAGGAAATGATAGAAAGTTCAGTGTGACAGAATTATGGGGGAGAATTAATTATAAATGCATTATGGCTGAGACTGTTCTTAGAAAAAATTTTGATGTCACACAGGTCATACAAAGGATATCAGACCTGAATCAGGAGATGGTAAAAATTAGGAGTTAAGAAACTAACCAAGAAAGTGTGGTATTATATGTGGTGTTTAGAGAGGTTCTGGACATCAAGTTAACTATTGAAATTATTTAGTAATCTGCATCAAATTTTGAAATAGCTATTAGTAGTGGGGGGAAAGATAGGAATCTGCAATAGTGTCTGTTACAGACTAGAAGCAGAGCTCTTTGTGTGTGTGTGTCCTTGTTTACACACATATGTACACAATAAGCCAAGAACATGGCAACCCTAGTCCTTTGAAGTTATTTTTCAAATAAAATAATTTGAAGACAAATCCAAGTCATCATTTTCATGTGAATGAGTTATTTAACACTTTGTAATCATCTTTCTCATTTTTTCTTGAGCAAATTCACATGCTGTTTACACAGTTTGGAATTGTAACTGATTTCATATTCTCCCTCTCTCCAGTATCTATCTCTCTCCATTTCTTTCTTTCCCTTTCCCCCTCTCCTTTTAAAAAATGGCATGCAAAAAAATGTAAGTGTATTAACTATATATATGTCTTTTGCACACACATATGATTTTTGACCTTCAAGCATAAAATGTAATAACATGATATTTAAATAGTAAAAAGGGTTTAAGTTAAGATATTCCAGTGATGCTGAAGCTGAAGCTGCAATACTTCGGCCACCTGATGCAAAGAGCTAACTTATTGGAAAAGACCGGTATGCTGGGAAAGACTGAAGGCAGGAAGAGAAGTGAGCGACAGAAGATGAAATGGTTAGATAGAATCACTGACTCAATAGACATAAATTTGGGCAAACTCTGGGAGATAGTGAAGGACAGGGAAGCCTGGTGAACTGCAATCCGTGGCGTTGTGAAGAGTAGGACATCACTTAGCAACTGAACAACAGCAGCTTTCCTATGATGTATCTTTTGTAAAATCAAATAATTATAAACTAATGCATAATTTGAAATGTTTGTTTTTCTTCCTAAAGAATTATAATTACTTGTAATTACTATTCCCATGCTAAATATATACGGCTTTGAATTGCTAATCTCTGATATCTTATTGACAAATTCAATTATATTATAAAATATACAACAATATATTCATTCATGTATTTATTCATTCATTTTTAGATTCACATAATAAAAATTTTTAACCACTTACTCTGTAATCAGCACTGTACCAGTCAATTAATCTTGATGCCTGCTTTCATGGAGCTTAAAATTTATCAGGAAAAACAGACAATTGCAATGCAATGCATGAGGGATCAAGTAATTAAAATATAGCTTGGATTTCTCCAGCATTATTCTGCATGCAAACTTCCCCTTCTCTTGTCTGCACACACAAAAAAGTAAGAAACACAATTCAATAGCCAGGAGACTAAAAGAATAACATAAATCTTTATTGCAGCATTCCTTAAAAGAACAAATAAGTGGGGGTTATATAGGTATACAGATAGCATCCCAATAGTTTTGTCTAGGCATCTCTCTTTCCTTCAGATTTTTTCACACTTTTAGCAGTTATTAATATTCTCTCCTCCTTTTTTGATAACCAGTCTCCTACTTCCTTTGTGTTTAATGAGTCCCCTACTACACTCTTCTTCCAATTTCTGTACTTCCTTTATACTTTTCTCTTGTTTCCCAACAGATAACACAACTTTCTTTTGGAAGAATATTTTATCTTCCATTTTACCACCTATTCCTTGAGAATTAACCTGGTTAGTGAAATCTCTTACCACCTTAAGGTGGGCAAAATGTTAAGTGTCATAAGAATACATTGTGCAGTACCAAGCACATACCTGAAACTCGAAGGCTACAAAAAGAGTAGGTAGGAATTATCAGGAACATTTTCTAATCAAGTGAAGCATCTTGTAAGAATAACAGAGAAAGAGACCATGACTCAATGTGGACATAGAATGGTAAGAAGATGCTCAATCATGAAATACCTGTTGAACCATATTAAGAAGTTTGACCTTATCATGTTTGCATTTTCATATTTATTTGTTATTATTTAATCCTGGCCTATATTCCCATCTAGATGGAAGTAGCTATGCAACAGAACCCTTGACTGTTTTTTCACCATTATGCCCCTAGTACCTAATGGCATCTGAAACCCAGAATTGTTCAATAAATATTGATTTGGTAAATGAAGAGTTAATAGTAGATTTAAGCTCTAAATATAGTTGTGAAAAGAGTAAATTTACTCAGCTTTGAGACCTCCCAGGTAGATGTCAGAATGGGACAAGGGAGTCTAGTTCATTGTGAGGAAAATAGATATAATAATTAGGTATTTTACATGAGAACGGGATGAAGAATATGTGGAGGCTGAAAATAAAAGAAACTGACAAAGCAATTGAAGTCCTCAGTAAGTTTTAAGCAGAAGAGTATTGAGAAAAGAAGGGAAATAGAGCTAGAGAGTAAAGAGGCTTTGACGAGAGGATGGATGGATGGATGGATAGATGTGAAAACAGTGATTCATACTGAAGCAGCTCTGGATGACGTTGATAAAACGTAAGGCATAGATGTGGGCTTGGATGGCTAATGTGAACTGGATGTCTTTGGATATCCTGAGGTCCATGAAGAGAGAGCACAGTGACATCAGGTTGATAGCAGAATCTGGGTGAAAGAAATTGTGAGTTATACACCAAGGAGGCTCTTACAGGAGAATGAGGAGGCAGCTAAAGGGAAACGGAGCAAGATTATCGTGTGGAAGTACCAACAGCAACAAAAAACTGGCCGACTTCTACACCTGAGGTGTAAGGATTCTAGAGACAAACAGTGGAGAAGACTGTAGAATTGATACCTCAGGCAGGAGAATAGTTACATGTAAGTCAAGGAGATGATGGGGAAGTTCAGAGAAGTAGCTGAGATGATGGAAGAGTTTGTTGAGCTTTGTCCCAAGAGATATAACTAAAAAGGTGGGGAAGAAGGAAAGAGTAGCAATCAGCAGAGGAAGAAGAGAGAATAAGAGCAAATGAGAAACCCAAGGATTTGGGCATTGACCAGAAATAACAGGGTTGAGAAACATGGAGTTAGCTGGCTACTCCGACTCAATAATGAGGATAGGAAGTGTAGCAGATGCTTCTGTCTCGCAGAACATTGCTAACCCTGGCCATAGTCACTTCCAAAAAATTCCTAGGATTATTACTGGTCCTTCTGGAAGGATTTGGATGGATTGGGTGAACTCTAGCAACTCCTAGCACAAAACTTCTCCAGTGTGGTCACAAGTCTGGCATATGTATGCTGAACCAGACTGACCCTCCAAGGCATGGTCTATTGCTGCCAAGGACAGAAGTCAAAACAGCCTGAAGAATCATGCTTTCTACTCACTATAAATACTTTCCAGTTCTCGCCAGTGAGACCGTGGTTCGACATGACACTGCACAACATTTACAGGCCTTCTGACTGATCAGTTTACTAGTTTTTGTTATAATTGCATCTTTCAGGCAAATCAGCCATCTGAATGAGCTTGACAAAGGCCATCTCTTCCAGTGGTTAGGCATTTGGGAATCCATGTTTTCAGAAGGAAGCATGTCAGGCCAATGCTCCAAATGTTGAGGATAAACAAGTGGAATTTTCTGGCATCTGTGATATGAGTCATTGACAGTTATTTTCATATACATTCTCTCTGACAGAGAAAGATTATGGAGGGTTTTCAACTTGCCAACAATTTCTCTACATTAATTTGTCTGGATATTTTCCAAAATATTTATCTGAAGAGAAAGGCTTATTATTGCCTGGATAACAGTGCTTTTTCCTAAGGCCTCACTTTTGTGGATCATGCATTGCTATCCTTCTACTATGCTTGCTCATCACTGAATATTACCATGATGAATTAAATGGGTGTTTTTCTTTATTCTAAATCAGTGCCAGAGATCAAAAAGCTGCTAAAAATCCTTTCCACAAGAGTGCCTCCCAGAAAAGGATGAATTATAGTTATTCTCGCCAACAGATACATTCTGTTGTACTCTATCACTTTCTACGATCCAACAACTTGAAACTGTGCCAAGCTAATTAGCTAGTTCAGTGATTGTTATATTAAGAGTCCAAATAAGCCCAAAGAGGTCACCCTTTTCATACTCAAGTACAACTTTATCACTTTTCTCACCAATCAGAATGTGGCATAAAGTTTCCCAACAACTAAACTCAATATATTATCTTCATGTAGATACTTCACAGTTTTTTTTTAAAGGATTTGTATCATTTGTTTTATTCAGGAACATCATAAGTATTCCTATTCTGTAAAGAAAAGGGCATTGGTTAGCTATTTCATTTTAAAATTTGCTTTTATCAACTTGGTAAATGTAAGTGAACTTCTAATCTGTGTAAGGCACACAGCGCTTGGGGAAATTGCCCTTTAATGAAGCAGAATAATTTATAATTTCCTCCTTTCTTATTAGGAACATTGCCAGGGTTAGCCTTTTACAATTAGCATGAAAAATTCTTTGATTTTTATCTTTCCTTAATAATTATTTTTTAAAACCTGGGCAAGTCAAATACATATCAAGACCCTTTGCCTTGAGTTTTTCTTCTGGCACAAGTTATAAACCACCAAACCTCTGCAGCGATGAATTGTTTATCTCTGTGGAGAACCCAGTGTTCTGATGTTAGTGGGGAAATAGTGTATTGAGGAAGTAATGATGCTCAGAGACTCAGAACCCTAGACCTGCTTTTTAATACGTGTCTGTCATCTCTATCAGGTAAATAGATCAAAATTTTTTTGGTTGTCTGCTTATTTGTTGGCCATCTTCAAACTTACCTGTATTTGCCTTTTTTTTTTTTTCCCAGTAATTTCATGCTTTCTACGTTCTAACAACTCCTTCCTGCCTAGGTAGTCCACAGTCCAGAGTTTCAGAACTATAGTTATGTAATTCAGTGGTAGCTCAGCTAGTAAAGAATCCATCTGCAATGTAGGAGACCCCAGTTTGATTCCTGGATTGGGGAAATGCCCTGAAGAAGGGAACGACTACCCACTACAGTATTCTGGCCTGGAGAATTCCATGGACTGTATAATCCATGGGGTGGCAAAGAGTTGGACATCACTGAGCAACTTGCACACACAAAACAGATAAATGTCCCTTAGAGTGTCTTATTAAATTGCTTTCTAATGGTTTCTCACATCGTTAATTCTGATCCAATGTCTTGACTTAGATCTATGACTCAGATATTAATGGCTTTGGTAGAAAAATAGTAACCTGTCTCACTTTCCACAAATTGTAGTGGAGACCTTTTTTTCGAGACATTTATATTTTAGAGATTTTAAACTATTAATAGTAAGCAGTGAAGATCCAATATTTGTTTATTCCTGCTGTTCCCTTTGTTCATCCTATTTACTCCAACACATTTACTGTCAAACTAAACACACTTTGAAATGGATCGCTATCTTTAATGAGTCTTTAGAAATCATTAACACCTACCCTTAACTGAGTCAGTGCACCTAGCCACCTTCTAGAGTTTTTGATAAAAGGAAGCTTTATTTTCTATTTGTCTTGGTTGAACTTATTACGCTTACTTGTATCTCTACTATGATGTGAAGTGACAGAATAAAATGACTTCTTGTTTGTGTATCTCAAAGCTAAAATCAGAGCAATGCTAGGGATCTTCCAATTAAAGTCAACATTCCCTGTTGTAATTTACACCTATTGACATGGTAACAGCTAATTCAAGAGCATTGCCTGTCAATTTCCACTTAGGCCACATTTTCAATTGTCACAAGGGAGAAAGCACAATTCTTAATTGCTTTTCTCCTATTTTATTAATATGTTCTTCCACAGGGCTGCAACACATTTTATATCTAGATGTGTGAAGTGATTTTTTTCTATCTTCTTCTAGGCATTGTGTTCTGATTTTTCTTTACGTTGATAAAGCAACTGTAGCTGGAAAAAGTAGATGGGTATTAAAGATACTAAAAAGCAAACTACCAATTATATGTAAAGTTTTGCTAATTTTAGGATGCTAGTACTAGACTGAGATATGGAATAAATTATCTGTTAATGATAAGCTTATTTCAAGAAAATAAGTACAATTATTTTATTAAGACTTCTCATGTAACCATTTTTTTGCAGATGGTAAGGTATAGCTTACCATCGACTTGGACATGAATTTGAGCAAACTCTGGGCAATAGTGGAGAGCAGAGGAATCTTGTGTGCAGCAGTCCATGGGATTGCAGAGTCAGACACGATTTAGAAACTGAACAACATGGCCATGACTAGAATGTCATAGTCTATAAAGGGCTATGTGTTTATTAGATAGAAAAAAATACACTGTAAATTCACTCTTGGGATTCCCTGGTAGCTCAAATCGTAAAGAGTCTGGCTGCAATGCAGGAGACCTGGGTTTGATCTCTGGGTTGGGAAGATCCCTTGGAGAAGGAAACGGCACCCCACTCCAGTATTCTTGCCTGGACAATCCCATGGACGGAGGAGCCTGGCAGGCTACAGTCCATAGGATCACAAAGAGTTGGATATGCCTGAGTGACTTCACTTTCACTTTCAAATTCACACTTATCCATATAAACGTCATAGACAGAGTGCATTGTTAGCATTGTCCTTGCCAGACCTATCAAATACATTCAAATGCATAAGAGAGCGATGGAAGAATAGCAAAGTGTTTGGCATTTTGATCAAGTCAGTTCTATGAACGCTGAGAATGGAGCAGGAAGTCCTGAGGCATTACTGGGCTATGGGTTAAAAATGAAAATCAACATTGACCATTAACAGGGTGTGTTATTGACAAGTTCCCTGGCAAAGTGTTAATGAGTTACTGTGGCACTGTTCAGATAAATAATAAAAAGCAGAATGAAGAGAGTGATACTCATGTTTTGCTAACTGCTATCAGGAAGTTGGAGACACTCTTTTTTAGTGTGAAAGTTGCTCAATTGTGTCTGACTCTTTGCGACCCCATGGACTGTAGCCTGCCAGGCTCCTCTGTCCATGGAATTCTCCAGGCCAGAATACTGGAGTGAGTATTCTGTTCACTTCTCCAGGATTTCTTCCCAACCCAGGGATTGAACCCAGGTCTCTAGCACTGCAGGCGGAATCTTTACTGTTTGGGCCACCAGGGAAGCTCGCTAATTTGTAAGGGAAGCCTGCTAATCTGTAGCCAGGAACAATCTGTAATTTGTAGTTTTTGCCTATTTCCAAGGCCAATTTCAAGCTTCCAAACTGATGGCGCAAGATGTAGAGCTGGGAAAGATGTGCACATTCTCACCTTGTGAGCTGGTTCCAGTGGTGTCTATTCTTCCCCAAAATGAAGTAACCATTATGAACCCTGGTTGAGAGTAGCGCATTGAAGTGCACTGATACCATTAAATCTGTCCTATAAGCCTTGACAGATTTATGATGTTTCCAAGATCTATCTGGAGTACTTATGTGAAGACTACTCTGAAACTATTTTTAACCCTGGTAGAAAACCATTTATTACCTCTCAGTATGCTACAGATTTTATGCCTCTTTCTTGCTCCCCCTGAAATAAAAAGGAAACTAAACCAACCAACCAAATAACACTACTTTTTTTTTTTTGGTAATCAATGGATACATTTTAAAAGAAATTGTTTATATTTTGTATTTAAAATTAAACACAGTTTTATTCTATTTTTTTCATAACTATTTTATGTTCAGTGTTTGCTCCATTCTAGAAAATAATTGTCAACTTTCCCAAAAATGAACGGATTTTATCTCTTTAGTGAAAATTAAAGAAATAAGGTCCTCAGGACATCTTTTTGAGTTCTCATGAAACACAGGAGACATCTACAGAAATTTAACCACGAGTACAATTGTAATTTATATTTGCTAAGCATTTATTTCCTGGACTGTGGATTTGAGCCACACTGAAAAGAAATACAAAGACTTTAACAGTTGGTATTATCAGATGTCAGGTTAATCTTAATTTTGTGTATTGAGATCTTTTCAAACCTTTCATCAGTAGCAGCTATGGTACTTCCTTTATCTAGCTACTAATCAGATCTACTATTTATCCAGGTCTTGTTTAATAAACAAAATCTGCATGGCAAATCTGAGAAGAGTGCTTTAAACTTCAGTTATCTTTTGCTAAGGGGTGAGTTTATGGCAAGGGAAGTCTCATAAACTCCTTTCAGACTTTTCCAGGCCTTTGCCATAACAAGACTTTTTTCTCTTTATTTGGACTTTCTGATATCCAGATTCCTTTTAGTCCCCATCAAAGTAAGTGTGTGTGTGTGTGTGTGTGTGTGTGTGTGTGTGTGTCTGTACTAAAGATCTGATATTGATATTAAATCTCCCTCTAGCCTTTGCCTTTGTTTTAGATAAGTGCCCAGACCAAGGCAGTGTAATCTGAAAAATGTAGTTTTCTTTTTCTGTCCCATCTGTTCCATCTGCAAATGTTTAAATGTGCTTCCAGCTTCCTTTTAAAAACTCATAACCATTAACAAAATGCACATTATTTTATAGCCCTGAACCACTGAAGCCTTTTAAAGGCAAGTCTTTGCAAGGTTGGTGTTAATCACTTACTAAGGCCAGAGCTCGTTTTCTATATCTTTGTAGCAAACACCCACCTCTTCCCTCTGTTTCCACTTTGATTGTTTTATATCTAACACTGTGCTTGAAGATGTGCTGAGCTCTGCCATGGATTTCTCCACATGAAAGCCGTGGGACAGCCAACACTGTGGATATTGCTCTCAAGTTAATGCTTCTTATTGAGACACAGAGCTCAGTAAATGTCACTTTGGGTTTCCTGTTTCTTTTGGATGAATCATATTTTAGGAGAATAAGAAGAGAAAAAGCAAAAAGTATGTGCACCTTGAGCACTGTCAAAGCTAGGTCTGTAAATGCTTTCAACAAAGAAGTTATTCTTGAGAGAAGGATGGAACAATGCCCACTCCCTTTTCCAACATCACTGTTCTATGCTTTTTCCCTAACTTTCCTTTCTCCCTATTCTTTCTGTCATTTTACTTTTGAAAAAGTGAAAGTGTTAGCTGCTCAGTCATATCCGACTCTTTATAACCCCATAGAATATAGCTCGCCAAGCTCCTCTGTCCATAGAATCTTCCAGGAAAGAATACTAGAGTGGGTTGCCATTTCCTACTCTAGGGGATCTTCCCAACTCAGGGATCAAACCCAGGTCTCCTGCATTGCAGGGGGATTCTTTACCATCTGAGCCACCAGAGAAGCCCTAATTTTACTTTGTCCATTACAAATTCTTTCCCTTTTCTTATCGTCATTAATATTGTTTTCTAGGCTTTAATGTACACTTTCAACTGTATTTGAAGTTTTTGTTGTTATATAATCTAATGTTTTTATTATCCAAGTGAAGAAAACTGTCTTCGCTTAAGATTTGTTAACTCATCTCTTTCTCCTCTTCCTTTAACTTTACTCTTTGACCACAGACTTCCTTTCTTCTTCTAAACTTTATGCAATCACCAGCTGAAAAACTGTCCAGAGAGTTATAAATATAATCTGTTGGGAAATAAAAATTTTAACGGTACACTCATCTGCTTTTTCTCCTAACCTCAGGAAAACTCTCCGCAGGCAGCCTGTGCTCCAACACTCCTGATGAGCTCATTTTGACGATGTAAAGATACACAGTGTAGCATTCCCTAAGACACCCATGTCCTCCTAGCATTCACATGGGAAATTGGTTCCTTCAAGGGCATTCTTGACCATCTTCTTGAATGAAATTCTGCCTTTGGTGATGTGATGTGATGAAAGGCCAATCTTATCTCTGCCAAAACACTCTCACAATTTTAGACTGTGCCCTATCCATAATATTATCTTTCCATAGTTATTCATTCACTCAATAAATTGCACTGTGCTGAACATTTACATTTGAAATAATATTGTGTCATTTATCTCAATTATTATGCATAGGAAAGTATTATATAGTTTAAAAAGAGCCATGTTATAAATTGTAAAGGAAACCCGTAAGAAAGATACCTAGAGGCCATGTGGCAAGGCATATCCAAAAGAATGAATGTTATACTTAGGTCTTCCATAACAGCAAAGACTAAAAAATGGCTGCTTTTTGCAAAAGAAATGCCATAGCTAGGGATAAACCATATTAATGTGCTGATGCTTGCAAGTTCCTTACGTTTGAGATATTTGTTGAATCAATGAATGCAACCTATTAATTGTTCCATTTAGTTTATGAAAATAATCAAAAGTAATTTTGTCATCTGTCTTATCTGTAACTTTTCATATACTCAACTTTGAAAAGCCAATAACATACCAATGTATACTAGAATTAAATGCTTGTTGCATTCTCAGGGGAGAAGGGGTGCCATTGCCTTCTCCCCTGAGAATGCAACAAGCATTTAATTCTAGTATACATTGGTATATCATTGGCTTTTCAAAGTTGAGTATATGAAAAGTTACAGTCAGATGTGTGTTTTGACTCCTGTAAAAGGAGTCAAAAGCAATCTCATTTGATTATTAGCATTGTGCTTTAGGTGATTGGACACCACTTGATCAGGAAAGAGGAATTAAGTTGATTTGACAGCTCTCCAATTTTGCTTTTACAGTTATTGATTCATTGAATCCAGGATTTTCTATTCAAGGATTGCTCTTGAAAAAGTCAGTGATGGGCACATGTAGCCTAATCACATTTCCTTGTCCATTTGCTGTGGGTAATGATAAATTTCACTACCCAGGTCAATTTTGGTCCAATTTCCTCTAATAGAATTCAACCTAAAGACCATCAGATTAAAGGCAGTTTCTTTCATAAGATGTATTAAAAAGGGAAAATGAACTAGAGGCATTTTGCCTTATAATGTTGATTTAGATGATATTTGAGGTTTCCTGTCAAAATAATCAGGACTTAAGACAGTGTGTGGGAGTCTAGGGGGAAAAAGATTGTTTTCATGATTAATTAGAGAATTTGTTCAGAGAACCAAGTGTATTTAGAAATTGAAAATATTTTAGATACCAATAAAGTTAGTCTCCATTTCTCAGACAAAAGATCAAAGTCATATGGATCAGAGTATGGAAGGCAATTTTTTTCTGGGAAAATCTCAATATATCTTGTTGATTTATCATGCAGAACACCTCAGCTTAATATTGTACTAGTAAATGAACATATATATATTTTTCTGGAATGTATGACCACATATTGCAATATTTTATATATTTAAATTGGAACTTATAGTTAGCTTTTCAATGCTTGCATTTTTCATGTCTTTGTCCATCCAGTTAACAAATTAGAAACATAATTGTTTGCCAAAATGCACAGTGAATTGCTTTAGAGGGTTAATATTGTGTATGTACCCAGAAGCCAATTATGTTTTCAGGATTTGGAGATTGTGATGAACTGGACTCAGATTGATGTATGCAAGTAAATTCTTTCTAACCTTTGTGTTAAGAGAATTGTTTAAGTATTGAAGAGTTAATGCTGGGAAATGAGTTTCATTTAATGCACATAATTCCAGTGCCTTGGAAACACAGGGGGCGGAAATCAACTAAGTATCAAAAACAAGAAAAAAACACTTATTCTGAAATGTTGTTTATTTTGTCAATTTGTGAGAGAGAGAAGGAGAATTAGGAATTATCATATATTCTGAACAGAGGTATGACATAGCATGCTGATAGATATTGAATTAAAGTTTTGTCAAAAAACACAGTGCATGTTAAATAAAATAAAAAATAATAATAATAAAGATGTGGGTCTATCCCAAGATTGGTTAGGTGAAAAAGAGTCAAGAGAAGGAATAAGGAAAGAAAGAGGAGGAAAAAGTGAGAAATGAATGTGAGACTCAAAAACTACAAGGGTAAAGAAGATGAGATGGAGGATCAAATACTAGGAACTTAGATATTTGAATGCAAAGCTTGAGGATGTTAGCATTATTGAAATGATAATTAGATTATTTGGTTTATACCACCTCAGTATTCTTGCCTTGAGAACCCCATGAACAGTATGAAAAGGCGAAATGATAGGACACTTCCTAAAGAGGAACCCCCTAGGTCAGTAGGTGCCCAATATGCTACAGGAGATCAGTGGAAAAATAACTTCAGAAAGAATGAAGAGACGGAGCCAAAGCAAAAACAACACCCAGTTGTGGAAGTGACTGGTGATGGAAGCAAGGTCCAATGCTGTAAAGAGCAATACTCATAGGAACCTGGAATGTCAGGTCCATGAATCAAGGCAAATTGGAAGTGTGGAAAACCACTAGACCATTCAGGTATGACCTAAATCAAATCCCTAACGATTATACAGTGGAAGTGAGAATAGATTTAAGGGACTAGATCTGATAGAATGCCTGATGAACTATGGATGGAGGTACAGGACTTTATACAGGAAACTGGGAGCAAGACCATCCCCAGAAAAAGAAATGCAAAAAAGCAAAATGGCTGTCTGCGGAGGCCTTAAATATAGCTGAGAAAAGAAGAGAAGCAACAAGCAAAGGAGAAAAGAAAAGATACACCCATTTGAATGCAGAGTTCCAAAGAATAGCAAGGAGAGATAAGAAAGCCTTCCTCAGTGATCAGTCCAAAGAAATAGAGGAAAACAACAGAATGGGAAAGACCAGAAATCTCTTCAAGAAAATTAGAGATACCAAGGGAGCATTTCATGCAAAGATGAGCTCAATAAAGGACAGACATTGTATCGACCTAACAGAAGCAGAAGATATTAAGAAGAGGTGGCAAGAACACACAGAACAACTATACAAGAAGGACCTTCATGACCCCAATATTCACGACGGTGTGATCACTTACCTAGAGCCAGGCATCTTTGAATGTGAAGTCAAGTGGGCCTCAGGAAGAATCACTACAAACAAAGCTAGTGGAGGTGATGGACTTCCAGTTGAGCTACTTCAAATCCTAAAAGATGATGCTGTGAAGTGCTGCACTCAATATGCTAGCAAATTTGGAAAACTCAGCAGTGGCCACAGGACTGGAAAAAGGTCAGTTTTCCTCCCAATCCCTAAGAAAGGCAATGCCAAAGAATGCTCAAACTACCACAAAATTTCACTCATCTCACATGCTAGTAAAGTTATGTTCAAAATTTTCCAAGCCAGTCTTTATACATCAACTATGAAATTCCAGATGTTCAAGCTGGATTTGGAAAAGGCAGAGGAACCAGAGATCAAACTGCCAACATCCACTGGATCACTGAAAAAGCAAGAGTTCCAGAAAAACATGTATTTCAGCTATATTGACTATGCCAAAGCCTTTGACTGCATGGATCACAATAAATTATGGAAAATTCTGAAAGAGATGGGAATATCAGACCACCTGACCTGCCTCTTGAGAAATCTGTATGCAGGTCAGGAAGCAACAGTTAGAACTGGACATGGAACAACAGACTGCTTCCAAATAGGAAAAGGAGTACGTCAAGGCTGTATATTGTCACCCTGCTTATTTAACTACCAGTCCATTCTGAAGGAGATCAGCCCTGGGATTTCTTTGGAAAGAATGATGCTAAAGCTGAAATTCCAGTACTTTGGCCACCTCATGCGAAGAGTTGACTCATTGGAAAAGACTCTGATGCTGGGAGGGATTGGGGGAAAGAAGAGAAGGGGACGACAGAGAATGAGATGGCTGGATGGCATCACTGACCCAATGGACGTGAGTCTCAGTGAACTCCGGGAGTTGGTGATGGACAGGGAGGCCTGGCATGCTGCAATTCATGGGGTCGCAAAGAGTCAGACATGACTAAGCGACTGATCTGATCTGATCTTATTTAACTTCTATGCAGAGTACATCATGAGAAATGCTGGACTGGAATAAGCACAAGCTGGAATCAAGATTGCCGGGAGAAATATCAATAGCCTCAGATATGCAGATGGCAGAAAGTGAAGAAGAACTAAAGAGACTTGATGAAAGTGAAAGTAGAGAGTGAAAAAGTTGGCTTAAAGCTCAACATTCAGAAAACAAAGATCATGGCATCCAGTCTCGTCACTTCATGGGAAATAGATGGAGAAACAGTGGAAACAGTGTCAGACTATTTTTTGGGGCTCCAAAATCACTGCAGATTGTGACTGCAGCCATGAAATAAAAAGACGTTTACTCCTTGGAAGAAAAGTTATGACCAACCTAGATAGCATATTAAAAGGCAGAGACATTACTTTGCCAACAAGGGTCCATCTAGTCAAAGCCATGGTTTGTCCAGTGGTTATATATGGATGTGAGAGTTGGACTGTGAAGAAAGCTGAGCACCTAAGAATTGATGCTTTTGAACTGTGGTGTTGGAGAAGACTCTTGAGAGTCCCTTGGACTGCAAGGAGATCCAACCAGTCCATCCTAAAGGAAATCAGTCCTGAATATTCACTGGAAGGACTGAAGTTGAAGCTGAAACTCCAATATTTTGGCCACCTGATGCAAAGAGCTTACTCTTTAGAAAAGATCCTGTTGCTGGGAAAGATTGAAGGTGGGAGGAGAATGGGACAACAGAAGATGAGATGGTTGGATGGCATCACCAATTCAGTGGATATGAGTTTGAGTAAACTCTGGGAGTTGGTGATGGACAGGGAGGCCTGGCGTGCTGCAGTCCAGGGGTCACAAAGAGTTTGACATGACTGAGTGACTGAACTGAACTGAACTGAACTCCTTTATTCAACACTTAGAGCTCCTCACTTGCTCCTTTAAACTTCCTGCTGAATCAACTGGTAAAGAACCTGCCTGCCACCAGGAGAAGCAAGAAACAGGGGTCTGATCCCTGGTTTCATAAGATCCCCTGAAGAAGAAAATAGCAACCGACTCCAATATTCTTGCCTGGGAAATCCCTTTAACAGAGCAACCTGGCAGAGTTCAGTCTATGAGGTCTGGTCTCAAAAAGAGTCAGGCATGACTGAGCGCATGAGCACACATACACGTGCCTATAAAAGGGATAGTTTCTTATGCACTGAACAAGGCAAAGACAAGTTTAATTCACATGAAAATCAGATAAAGGAGCAACTCTAGTCAGAGTTCCTCTTCAACACTTTCTACATCCCAAATAATTTATGAATAGCATTCTGCTAGTGTTTGTGTTGAAAATTCTTACAAGACATATTCTGAAAGATTTACTGAAATTAATAAAGGCAGCCCTTACTTTGCTAGATGGTACAGAACTGTAAAATTGATCAAGCAAACTGAAATTGGGCAGAAATCTTAATATTCAATGAGAAAAATTAAGATTGCTCCATGACCTTTAAATTTTGAAGTCAAAATATTAAAGATCCTCTTCAGTTCAGTTCAGTCGCTCAGTCGTGTCCAACTCTTTGCGACCCCATGAACTGCAGCACGCCAGGCCTCCCTGTCCATCACCAACTCCCAGAGTTTACTCAAACTCATGTCCATTGAATCGATGATGCCCTCCAAGCATCTCATCTCTGTCGTCTCCTTCTCCTCCTGCCTTCAATCTTTCCCAGCATCAGAGTCTTTTCCAATGAGTCAATTCTTCGCATGAGGTGGCCAAAGTACTGGAGTTTCATTCCTTCGAAAGAACACACAAGACTGATCTTTAGAATGGACTGGTTGGATCCAAAGGACTCTCAAGAGTCTTCTCCAACACCACAGTTCAAAAGCATCAATTCTTCGGTGCTCAGCTCTCTTCACAGTCCAACTCTCACATCCATACATGACCACTGGAAAAACCATAGCCTTGACTAGATGGACCTTTCTTGGCAAAGTAATGTCTCTGCTTTTGAATATGCTATCTAGGTTGATCATAACTTTTCTTCCAAGGAGTAAGCGTCTTTTAATTTCATGGCTGCAATCACCATCTGCAGTGATTTTGGAGCCCCAAAAAATAAAGTCTGACACTGTTTCCACTGTTTCACCATCTATTTCCCATGAAGTGATGGGACCAGATGCCATGATCTTCGTTTTCTGAATGTTGAGCTTTAAGCCAAGTTTTTCAGTCTCCTCTTTCATCAAGAGGCTTTTTAGTTCCTCTTCACTTTCTACCATAAGAGTGGTGTCACCTGCATATCTGAGGTTATTGAGATTTCTCCCGGTAATCTTGATTCCAGCTTGTGCTTCTTCCAGTCCAGCGTTTCTCATGATGTACTCTGCATATAAGTTAAACATGCAGGGTGACAATATACAGCCTTGACATACTCCTTTTCCTATTTGGAACCAGTCTGTTGTTCCATGTCCAGTTCTAACTGTTGCTTCCTGACCTGCATATAGGTTTCTCAAGAGGCAGGTCAGATGGTCTGGTATTCCCATCTTTCAGAATTTTCCACAGTTGATTGTGATCCACACAGTCAAAGGCTTTGGCATAGTCAATAAAGCAGAAATAGATGTTTTTTCTGGAACTCTCTTGCTTTTTCCATGATCCTGCGGATGTTGGCAATTTGATCTCTGGCTCCTCTGCCTTTTCTAAAACCAGCTTGAACATCTGGAAGTTAATGGTTCATGTATTGCTGAAGGCTAACAGAAGCAGAAGATATTAAGAAGAGGTGGCAAGAATACACAGAAGAACTGTACAAAAAAGATCTTCACAACCAAGATAATCACGATGGTGTGATCACTCACCTAGAGCCAGACATCCTGGAATGTGAAGTCAAGTGGCCCTTAGAAAACATCACTATGAACAAAGCTAGTGGAGGTGATGGAATTCCAGTTGAGCTATTTCAAATCCTGTAAGATCCTCTTACCTGTTGGCAATTTCCCTTTTGGTCTGTTATAAACCAATGGGGAAATTTAAAAAAATAAATGAAACACATTTATTTAGCATACTATAATTTAGGACATCAAAAACATTGAGAATTAAAGTGTTTTATTTATTTATGTAAACATTAATATAGGTCTTGCCTTCCTGTTACATAGGCTATGCTATGGAATGGGCATTTTTTCTATGCCTTTTAAAGGATCATACTCCTTTCTAAATTTGGATCAACTTCTGACTATTTTTTGTGCTTTCAGCGTAATAAAATATCTGTGAGAGTTCCTTTAATGTGGAATATTTTGCCAACATCTCTTCCTCTGGGACATCGACAACATTTTCTTCATAACCGTGTTTCTTATTTATGTCAGCAAGTTTGCTTTCACTAGGTACCTTTGGCTGTATATTGTGGCGGGTAACCGTGTTGACAAATCACACAGGTAGCTTTTCCTCCTAAAATTCCATTAATGCTTGATTTGAGTTTCACTTCCAGCATCATCACTTTCCAGTTCTTCACTATACATTGAATCTCTAATTTAATTTTACTGTGGTAAAAGTACAACATGAGATTCAAGTTTTGAGTGTATATTATTGTACAATGTTGGAGAGCAGAGCTCTAGAATTTGTTCATCTTCTGTCCCTGAAACTTCATACTCATTGAACAATTTCCCTTTTTTCCCTCTTCACATCACCTTGTAAACACCACTTTTTTTTCTTCCTGTATGACTTTCACTATTTTAGATACATCATATCAGTGGAATCATGCAGTGTTTCTGCGATTGGCTTGTTCAACTCAGTATAATTTCCTCAAGTTTCATCCATGTTATTGCATATTGCAGAATCTCCTTCATTTGTAAGGGCTGGGTAGTATTTCACGTTTTGTTTATGTGCCACACTTTTTGTCTATTCATCTGTCAAAGAACCTCCAGGTTGTCTCTACTTTTTGACTATTGTGAACAATTCACCTATGGACACAGAAGTCTTAACAGCTCTTTGAGAGCCTGATTTCAATTCTTTCATATAAATCCTTAGAGGTGAGACTGCTGGATCATATTGTAGTTTTAATCCTTTGAGGGATTTTTATACTTTTTTCTATTGCACTCGCACTATTTTGTGTTTCCACCAACAGTGAGCAAGGGTCCAATGTTTCCATATCCTTGTCAACATTTGTTATCTTTTGTTTTCTTGATAATAAACATCCTGACAGGTGTGAGGTGATTTTTGTTGACGAAATTTCTCTGTCAATTATCCATTTTTTGTAAAATAGCTCCTGGATTTATCACTGGGAGACAAGTAGTCAACACAGCAAGCTAGCTATATATGAATAGAATAACAAATGCACAATGACCAATCGTTGAAAGACTTCGGAGGAAGTGACATAAATTGTTATATATCATGACGCACATTTTTTATGTAGTGACCTGTGAGCAGAGTTAATAGTGAAACTTGCACTTCATGACATTACAGCTAATATACCATGTAAACTGGAATTTGAACTGTTTTGTTGGGGGGACTGTATTTATTTAACTAAACTGTGATAAATCACTTCATTTCAGAAATATGTGCAATAAGGACTGCCTGTACATAGAAAACCACTTGAAATGTTAGCTATAGAGTTCTAGTAAAACTCTTTATCTTTTTATTAGTCAGAGGCCACAAAATATTGGATTTTCAAATGTTGATGACTTGAGCTACCACGAGAAAATTGACTAATGGATGGTAACTTATTTGTCTTTTGTTGATGATGTCAATTGAGAAACTGTATAACAAGCTTCAGAAAACAGTAAATCTTCTGGTCAGATCATTAATGAGAGTCTTCTACCAATCATGAAATTTTATAGCTTGAAAGGACCTTTGAAATAATCTCATTTCATTTAACAGCTGAGTAAGCCTCTTTCTTGAAGGGTTCTGAGTATTGCCCATTGTTATAAGCCAGTTAGATGTACAACAGGAACACTTTTGACCTCTCCAACCTATTTTTCACAAGCTTGAATGTCAATTATTAAAGAAAAATCTTCAAATATATTTTCAGGAATAAGAGAATGTAGTGTCAGAGAGTAAAGTGAATAATTGCATTGCATTATTTTAAAAATGCTTTTTCTACCAGACTTCTATAGATATAGGTGCTTTTGTTTTATATGAGGTCTAAAAAACTCAATTAATGCATCTCAATTTTAAAAGTATACACACACATACACACACACACACATGAACACAAAAGCTTCCCAGGTGGCTCAGTGGTAAAAAATTCACCTGTAATGTGGGAAATGTGGGTTTAATCCCTGGGTCAGGATGATCCCTGGAGAAGGAAATGGCAACCCCCTCCAATATTCTTTTTTTATTTTAGATTTCTTTTTTTATTGAAGAATATTTTTGCCTGAAAAAATCCCATGGACAGAGGAGCCTGGCAGGCTATAGTCCATGGGGTTACAAAAGAAACAGACACGACTTAGCAACTAAACAACAATGAACACAAAAGTAGACATTCAGCACAAGAGCAAGCCCTTTGAAAATATGTAATGGGGTTTTACATGGGTACCATAAAAATTCCACTAAAAAAAGTATTTTGTTAGATAACAATTAAACTAATAGCAGTTCTGAATAAGTTGATGGAAGCCCTTGTAGCCCAGTTGGTAAAGAATCTGCCTGCAATGCAGGAGACCTAGGTTCAATTCCTGGGTTGGGAAGATCCCCTGGAGAAGGAAGTGACAACCTACTCCAGTATTCTTGCCCAAAGAATTCCATGGACAAAGGAGTCTGACAGGCTAAGGTCCATGGGGTCACAAGAGGTCTTCTAGAATCTGTGTAGATAACTAACTATTCTGGATTCTCCCTTTTATTCTTGAGTTCTGTGCTGTGCTTAGTTGCTCAGCCATGTCCAACTGTTTGTGACACCGTGTACTGTAGCCTGCCAGGATCCCCTGTCCATGGGGATTCTCCAGGCAAGAATACTGGAGTGGGTTGTCATGCACTCCTCCAGGGGATCTTCCCAAACCAGAGATCAAACCCAGGACTCCCACATTGCAGGCGGATTCTTTACTGTCTGAGCCACCAGGGAAGATGCCAAAAAGGAAAGTCATATCTAGTCAGGCACTAGAAGAATCTTATGCCTACAACTAGTTCCACACCATAATCCTATATTGGCATAAAACTTTACAATAACGAGGCTTTTTCTTTGCATCAAATATGGATAGTTCCCATCAAGGACCTTGTGTTTAGCACATGGAACTCTGCTCAGTGTTATGTGGCAGCCTGGATGGGAGGATGAGTTTGGGGGAGAATGGATACATGTGTATATACGGCTGAGTCACTGAAACTACCACAACACTGATGATCAGCTCTACCCCAACACAAAATAAAGCATTTGAAAATGTGAGTAGTTCTTCTTGGGTTATTTAATTAATCCTCTAACCAAGGGGCCTACGAAATTTTTCTGCATGAAGGCAGGCAGTAAATATTTGAGGTTTTGCATGAAATATGGTCTTTATGGCAACTGCTCAACTTTGCCTTTTTAGCAAAAAAAGCAGCCATAGACAGTATGGAAGTAAATGAATGTGGCTGTGTTCAAGTAAAACTTAACAGATAAGGCTGGATTTGGCACATAGGCATAGTTTGCCTACTCCTGATCTAACCCATTAGATGTAGGGGAGATCACAGGTCATAGCTGTGTAGGTTCTCTTTTAATTCTGTGATAAATCCTCCCTAATTGCTCATATTTGAAAAGGAGATATCCTGAATGCCTGAATACTACAATAGCTAATAAACTAATGAACTATAAATTACTCATGAACTCCGCCTAGTTTATGCTTACATTTCTTGCTGAAAAAAAAAAAAAAAATAGGTTCCAAAAGACAAAGAGTACACAAAGTGAGGTGTACTTAGAGGGATACACATCTTAAATTTACCTTATGCTGTAACATAAAACACATTCAAGAAAGAAGGGGATGTGAGTAATATCAAATAATACAACAGTGTCAAAGAAGATGAGGAATTTTAAAAGGCCATTGGATTTAGCAATTAGGAGGCCATTGGTAACCTTTAAGAAAGCAGTTTTGATAGAATTGTTGAGGCAGAAACTAAAATGCAAAATATTTAGACCTTATGATAATAAGATGTAGAAGATCTTCTCATAATAAACAGTTGAAAATGCATACAACCCCAATATTATCTTTATTTAAACACATTTCCAGAATAATTTTAAACCAGTTTAAATAAATGTATTATCAAAGTAGCTTTGCTTGCAGCATGCTATTTTTTCTGTGTGCATACACATACTGATTAAATTCCCTATGCCACACTTGAATTTAAAGCTATGACCTGTGATCTCAAATTGACTTCCTGACAATAATGATTAGAGTGGTGGGTGAGCCGCACAAATTTACTGATAATCTCTGTAGTAAAGTCAATGACTCTTTTTCCCAAAGAGAGAATCAGTTATTTTAAAACAGCAACAAACAAACCAAAAACAAAAAAACAAAAAAACAGACTCCCACTGGCATATTTTCTTAATCCACTTCATTTTCTAGTCACGAATGTAAATATATGGCAAATTTTGGTTTCGTGACACTTGGCATTTGGTTTTGAGTATCATGAAAACCACCTCAAGATAGATAAATAAATGATATTACCCTGGTTTCTATTTGATTTCTACTTTACATGAAAACAAAATAGAATTTTTAACTTGAATATGGGAGTATAAATAATTATAAAGAAACGTATGTCATTTTAATATTGTTTATAATTCCTTTGTTTCAGTGATTATTTCAGTCTTTGGTGTTATTGAAGCCAATTTGACTACTTTGTCTAGAAGGTAATCTTCTTATTTCTGCCACCCAAAATTCAAAAGTAAAAATATCTGATTTTGACTTTTGAGGTGGAGTAGGAATTATTATGTCTTTGCCTCTTGCTGCTCATCTTGATTGCTCTCCAACTCTCTAAATCTCCATTTTAGCTCAAAAACTAGAATGTCACATGTTTGATGGATTTCTGTTTTCTGAGTTTTATAAAGAAATTTAATATAAATTCAATATGTTTCCAAAGTAAATTTAATATAAACTTTGGTTTTCTATGGGGAAATATATGATAGGCTATAAAGATATATGATGCCTATTTTATTTTTATTTGGAGACACTGTAGAATAGTTCCAAGGAATTAAACTGGCCCTGAATATTTGTTATTTGTAACCTTATGTTGTGTCAATATCGTAGGAAACACACAAGTAACTTGTGACTCAAAGATTGATAGGTGACAGCTTCTATTATCTTATAACTCACATTTATCGGGCAACAAATAAATCAATGTGATAAATTTATTGTTAGAGGTATGAATACGTAGCTATAGTAGAATAGAGGGGGTTTTAATTTGCTTAATTTAATAATTTTCTAGTATCTAGGTTTATCTATATTAGCCTGAATGCAAAATGATGTTTCTGTATCAAACGCAGACTATCTCTCTAAATCCCAGTCCCCTATCTGAGGCAGAGAGGAGAGCCATTGGTTATGCCTGTGTGTACAAAGGGAAGGGATTTATACCACAGGAGAAGAACTCCAAAATTACGAATCTTGAAGTTGAAATGGGAACTGCTACACAGCTCCCACCCTCCTCCCTTGAGAGAGGGCAGGAAACCTCTCTCTCCAAAATTTTACAAGTTTTAAATGTAATATAAACTTGACTTTGAAATATAAGTGTATATCTCCTCGGTCTCATTCCGCTTTGAAATGGAAACACATAGCCCTAGGGAGATAAATTTTTATGTATCTCTAAACATGTCTATCTATCCAATCATCCATTAACTTTCAAAGGCATGTACTTTAACTGAGGTCCCAGTTTACCAGCTCAAAATACCCTAAGCGGAGAGAAACACACAAATATTTTCTCTATAGTTTCACGCAGCTGAGGAACTGTTCTGTTGTAGAGATATGGGTTCAATCCCTGGATCAGGAAGATCCCTGGAGGAGGGCATGGCAACTCACTCCAGTATTCTTGCCTGGAGAATCCCATGGACAGAGGAACACGGCGGGCTGAAATCCATGAGTCACAAAAAGTAGGTCATGACTGAAATGACTTAGCATGCAAGCATACATCTCTTCTACAGAGACACAAGAGTCCAGACTGTTGGATCTATGAGTTCACTATACAAAAGGGGAAAGACATTCCTGGCAGAGGGAAGAGAAGCACAGTTATTGGAAGATAAGACAAAGCATGATGAAATTCACATCCAGTATTTGATAGCTGTTATTTCTAAAAAATGGAAGGTCAAGAGGAATTCAGTGTTTAAGGATATTGTGCCAAATTTACTCTATTTAGTTGAATTATTCATGTCAAAAATACCTTCATAAATTATCTGTATAACAAGCTTCAAGTAAGGAAAGTCAGCAAAATGTCATTTAGGAAGCATGTCATTCAATCAGCTGTTTGGTGAAAACATTGCAGAATAAAAAACCAACCATGGATCACAAGAATTTGCAGGCCTAGTAATTCTAGTAAGAATTTGCATACCTGGTAATTTGAACTTCATTCTATAGGTACAGAGATTTCCCCTTAAAGTTTTCAAATAGGGAATGCTGGGATTTTATTCAAGTTTTTGAAAAGGTACTATGACATAATAGGTTTTAATGTATAAAGATAAGGAGATTTGAAACAAGGGGACAAATCTGGAGTTTCAGAAGTCAACCAGAAGTTTTAGAGGGTAGCAGAGGAATGGAGAGAGACTAGCTAGTTTGGATCATTGGACTTTTTGAATGATGGGTTATGAGAATTATAAGGCCAGTGAGAACTAGGATGACTTCTGGATTTCTCATTTGGGTAGTTGGGTGGATGATGGGCCATGAGTTCAAAAGGGAAATATGTAATTTTGGTTTTGATTTTGAGAGGTGAGGATAATGGTTTATTTTTATATCCTAAATTTGAAATTTCTATGAAATATCATTGTAGAAATGTTTACTAATACCTTGAAAAGATAGGCATAAAAGAGTCATTTAGAATTAGATATGCATAGGGACTTCCTTGGTGGTCCGGTGGTTAAGATTCCACACTTTCAAAGCAGGGGATGTGGTTCGATTCCAGGTTGGGGAACTAAGATCCAGCATTCCATGGGGTGTGCACAAAATATATGCATGATATGTGTATGTGTGTGTGTGTGTGAGAGAGAGAGTACATAAAAGGTCACGTTAAAATTAGATATGCATTTTTCTAGGGAGACTATAGAGAGAGAAAATAAATATAAGAACACAAAGGTATGTTACACAAACCTTGAGCACTTTTAAGTCATTAATTCTGTCATTTATCAAAAATCTCTTAATAGGCTTTATTAAGCTTTCAAAATTATAGAAATTAAAAGATATTTATGGTTTGAGTCTTTAAATGGTTAAATGGACCACAGGTAACTGAATATTTATGTCACTACACTCATGGCTTCTTCAAGTTTGATGACTTTCTCTATTTCAGTTTATCTGTTGCTTAAAAATAAACACATTTAGGCAAAACATAGACAAGGTGATTAGGCTCACTAGGTGGAAATATAAAATTTAAAACAATGAGGCATCATTTCTTGCACATCAAAATTCAGCATCTATTTCACAGCAGGTGGTGTGCAAGGAAGGTGAAAGTGTAACAGATCAGGAAGCCAGGCAGGTCAAACATCCACGACAGGGGCTGGGCGAGAGTCGGATTTCATCCTGGGCCATGCTTTTTCTCAACTACCTTGAAACCACTTTTTTCTCTTAGGAGGTTTTTTCTGTGTCTCTCTTGGACACTTTGGAAACTGCTAGTGATTGTTACAGGCTTCCCTGGTGGCTTAGACGGTAGCGTCTAAGCGCAAAGCGTCTGCCTGCAAGGCGGGAGACCTGGGTAAGATCCCTGGGTTGGAAAGATCCTCTGGAGAAGGAAATGGCAACCCACTCCTCTACTCTTGCCTGGAAAATCCCATGGACGGAGGAGCCTGGTGAGCTAGAGTCCATGGGGTCGCAGAGTCGGAGACGACTGAGCGACTTCCCTTTCACCTTTCAGTGATTATCACTAGATTTTATTTAGAGTCACCTCTTTCAGATTTCATTTCTCCAAGCAATATATAGGTCTTTTTTCTTTTTCTGGCATAGTATCTTGTTCATATTTCCATCACTACATTAGTTACATTAAGTATTTCTTAATTTCTGTTTCCTGCAAGGAATGGACACTTCTAGAGAATGTGGATTTTGCTCTATTAACTTATAGCACTTACCTACTGCTTAAAATAAAACAGACCCTAACTAATATTTGCTGATTGACTATATGAATGGACAAAAAACACTTTTGTTTTTGCCTCTTATAGCCCAATCATTCTAATAAGTTTTTGATTGCTACATGATAATGATGTATAGAAAAAATACTAAATGTGAGTCCAAATCAAGGTGTTTGTCCCCATAACATTAGGTACAAAATTTTAAATTCAATATGCATTACAATGAAACATTTTACCATTTTATTATTTTTGCTAGAACTTCTAGGATTAAAGTAAAATTAAGAATATATTATCCTATTATTCTGAATCATGATTGTCCTTGAAGGAAAATTGTGAGGTTCAAGAGGAGACAAGAGAGAAGAAAATGTAAGGAGAAGTAGGAAAGCCAGGAAAGGGAAGTGATAGCCATCATGAATACAAGAGCCCAAGTTCCTGTGTTTTGATCATGGCTTCACTTCCTTTCCAGACTGAAGTTCTCAGAAGACCCTTACAAAAAGCAAATCAACGGGAACGAGACAAGTGGTTCACTGTGACTTCTAGGTGCTCTTCTCACCAGGGATTTTTTAGTTAAGGAAATTGATAGAGTCTTTATCTTCTATAATGCTGTGGCCTAGAACCTGATCCTACATTTAAATAATGACATTCACTCTATTTTTAAAGGAGAGTAAAACTTCATGGAGAAGGCAATGGCACCCCACTCCAGTACTCTTGCCTGGAAAATCCCATGGATGGAGGAGCCTGGTAGGCTGTAGTCCATGGGGTCGTGAAGAGTCGGACACGACTGAGCAACTTCCTTTTCACTTTTCACTTTCATGCATTGGAGAAGGAAATGGCAACCCACTCCAGTGTTCTTGCCTGGAGAATCCCAGGGACGGGGGAGCCTGGTGGGCTGCCATCTATGGGGTCACACAGGGTTGGACATGACTAAAGCAACTTAGTAGCAGCAAAACTTAATAGAAATAGCCGTCAAATAGTTTAGTCATGACAGAACTCTTTTTCTTTCTTCCTTTCTTTCTTTACTTAATGTACCTTCCTTTCTTATATTTGAATGAATTTATTTTAGTTAAGATTAGCAGTTTTTAAGGTAACTTTCACATTAAAATCTATCACAGTAACTTATTTTTAAAAAGTGATATTTGGAAACTTGTCCACAGGATGTTCCTTACGCTGTTACTTATTCTCAGATTTAAAGGGAAGATAAGCTTATTGAAAGTTCTGACAACCCTGGAATAATGAAACATAATAAGCTGTTCAAAAAATAAATGTGATAAGTAGTCTTTTAAAAACATAGATTTTCCAAAATTAATTGCCTTGGAGCTATTTGTTAGCATCACATCTGTAAACATCTTATGTAATGAGTAATCTGTCTAATAAGCCTTGGGAAAGGGTTCTTTTACAATGCACAGAGAAAAACTCTCCTGCAATTTTGACTTCCTAATGAAGAGGTTCAAATCTTTATGCCTTTTTAAACTTGCTTATTTTAAGCAAGGTTATTTGTTTATTTTAAGGTTACTTCTGATAATCAGATAATGATTTAATTACACTTCTTTGAATTAAATCAAATGCTTTTATTCTAGTTTTAATCAATGATTCCCATACAATAATCCCTCTATGCATTTAAAAAGATTTTTTGTCGTTTTCCTAAGATTTCAGCTTGATTATTTAGTTATGTCTTCCCCTACTGGCAGAGCTTCCATGTCTATATTAATGAGATAGTTTCAACAAATTGTTTGCATGTGCTTTAACATTCAAATGAATGCTAACTGTGGTTTGGTCAAAATAAATAATTCATTAAACAAAACAAAACAAAAACATTTGCTTTTGACCAATTAGTTATCTGGGGATTAGTCCAGTGACTATTAAATGTCAATATTTCCTAAGAAAAGCTGAAAAGTTTTCATTGTGTTACCTGTTTGAACAAAGAAAATTACAGTTTTTCCTCTTCTTTTTTCTACTTCCAACCAATTGTTAGGCTTTAGTTGCCATCTTTATTCAAAATTAAGCTCATGTTTTAAAATGCCCTCCAAAATTGGAGGTAAGTTGACTGAGTTCTCAGTCATAACTAAGGGGAATAGAGGAATTCCAATACAGTGCATAACTATGACAAAGATAACACAAATTAAAAGTTAAGAGACTAGGTTCATTTAATTGAATTAAATCATGATATTTCCTAAGTAATAGATTAGCTGCTGCTGCTGCTGTTGCTAAGTCACTTCAGTCGTGGCCAACTCTGTGCGACCCCATAGATGGCAGCCCACCAGGCTCCTCTCCGAGTAATAGGTTTAGAACAGTGACTTTTTAAAGTAAAAATCTAAGACTTCAGAAAAAAAATGGAAAACTATACTTTAAAAAATTTTAGCCGATTCATGTTGATGTATGGCAAAAAACCATCACAATATTGTAAAATAATTATCTTCCAATTAAAATGAATTAATTAATTGAAAAAAAATTATGAGAAACTGTACAGATAGTATATTAGAAAAAGGGGTAGTCTGCTTAAAGGGGTGGAGTCTTTCAGTATTGACTTTTTGTTTCAGAATATAGAAAATTACCTCGTGTATAACTCAACAATATTCCCAAATTAGATAGGAAATTTTGCCCATGAGCTATTTATATCTTTTCTTTTTTAGTAACTAAATAAGCCTTGAATATAATGAGCTTTCAAAAAGTGTTGTTGCTGCTGCTGCTGCTCATTGTGAGGGAATGAGATATGGTCTTTGCTTCTGGAGATAATTTTTCAAAGCATGTGGAAAACTAGACTTAGTCACAATTCAGACATAGAATGATGAATTCTATGTAAAATTAGCATTATGAAAATTGGTCTGAACCCATTAAGCAACAAGCAGACTTTTGATATCTGAACTGAAGAGGAAGATTTAAACAAATTCCATTTGGTGAGAGGAGTTCTGAGAGTGTGGCAGAGGAAGCCAACCGGAATATATACGTGTGGAATAGCATGTATCCAGCTAATGCTCCTTTGTCACAAGGCAGAGAGCTTAACAGACTATAACAGGACAGTGCAGGACAGTCCCTTGCTGGAGACCCGCATCACTCAAAGTTTATAGTAGTTCTGATAGAGTCAGCACGGTACAGTTTTCCAAAGTTAGCACTAGACTGAAGTGGGATATAAATATACATTAAAATAGTACTCAATTCTATTGACATGACACTGACTTTGGGAACTTTTTAATACAGATTTTTCATGCAACAAACCAGCATCTGATATGAAATATAGAGATTGATGGTTCTGCCTAAGAGACTATTAACTGTATTCAAACCGTTAGCCTGTTCTTTTCAGTGTCCAGTGAGTGTTTATTGGGGGAAAAAAAAGAAAAAAATAGAGAGAAATTAACTCTTCATCTTGCAGACCTTGCAGTAGGTGACCCCAAATTCATAAATATTATGTCTTTCTTTCTGATACCAGTGTAGAAATATTTTAAGATTCTGATCTATTTATTTTAAATGATGGAATGCAGTGTCATTTTGCACTTATACAATTGTCAGGCATAAAATAGATTTTCCAATGTATACTTAGGCATAGAGAAAGAGAAGGTCCTTTTCCATCTACTAAATGATTAGAAACCCAGGCCCAGATTAGTAAGTGTTCCCATAGGATCTTATTTGAATCCCTGCAAGCAACTGAGCAGAAATTCTAAGAAAGCCACTAATCTTCCCGGCAGCATACGCTATGCTTTTGTTAAAAACACCACCAACAGCAACAACAAAAACCCTTTTAAGCTTATCGTTAAATACACAGGCAATAAAGATGGACTTAGTAGAATTGTAGGAGATGAAAGATGGAAGTCTCAAAGGAGGACCTCTTTCTGGTATTTGCTCAGTAACATGGAGAGTTTAGTATTTAACAGATCTCACATTTCCTGTGGTTTCTATTTCATCACTTAGACCTGTTGCATTTGAACCAGAATCTTGGCCATGGATGGTAATGTGAGGATGTTAAATGTGTGTTGTATGGAAAGTACTCTATGCTGTGTTCTGCATTGTAATAATCTACTAAAGACAGAACTGTGAGAACCGAAGAAACCAAAATCTATAATTATTGGCATGTGTGGGAATTGTTCCAATAACATTTAGTCATTTTAGTCCATTTTCTTTCTTTATGGTCCTTAACAAAAAAAAGAATATATGCAGAGGGCTCCAATCTACAGCCTCCTTTTATTCTCTCTTATTAGAGAATATAAACCAAACCTATGACTTAAAAACATGTATAATATCATATAAGAAATGAATCGCCAGTCCAGGTTTGATGCAGGATACTGGAAGCTTGGGGCTGGTGCACTGGGATGACCCAGAGGAATGGTATGGGGAGAGAGGTGGGAGGGGGGTTCAGGATGGGGAACATGTGTACACCCGTGGCGGATGCATGTTGATGTATGGCAAAATGAATACAATATTGTAAAGTAAAAAATAATAATAAAAAAAATTAAAAAAATAAAATAAATCTTATTTCAACATATAGCAGAGGAGACATAGATGTTCACAAAGAAATTTGATCAAGTTCTGTCTTTAAAGGAAATTTAGAGTTGGCTTTGTCTGCAAAATAGTTGTATATTGACTCTTGCTTAGAAGCTTTGTTTTAAAATATTTTATCAGAATTATGTTGTTATAAGGGAATAAGTTTATAAACTCGTTCTTGTATAGTTTGTAAATAATACTTTAATGACAGAATTTGTCATACTCAAATTATGCATCTGGGGGCTTTAGTTTATTCTGGTTTATTAAACCAGAATAAAGTAAAAAATATTTAATTTTACATATGAAATATGGCCATAAAGAAATGAAGTTTATTTATTTTATTGACATTGGTGTATTGTCAATGTAGATGCATTAATGATACCTTCATTCAAGTGACCCTGTCTTAGATACTGTTGTGGTGTCTCTTTCTTTGAAATTGTATTTAAATCTAGTTTATTAACTACAAGAAAACTGGCATTATTGCCTTAGTGAATACTTGAACTTTACTCCTCAAAAAGAAAAAAAATGTAAATCTCAGGTTCTTCATCCATCTGTTTATTATTTTTATTTTTAATAGTTTTTTACAGATAAATACAGTTCCAAACACCTTTTGATTTATTTTTAAAAAAGGCTCTATTATAGAAATTGGAGATATTTCACATGAGGTTATTCAAAAGTATCTTGCTGTAGATTTTGAAGAAAATGGTAGCCTAAATGAGTCTAGATAAAAGTTGCTTAAGTCAGAGAAGAAATACAACCTAAAGTGTTAAAGCAAGAAACAAAATTAACAAATGAATACATCATCCCTTGTTTACACTTCAAACAAGAAACAAACTGGTTGTTTACCTGGGAGGCTGAGTGTTGTCTACAAGCCACTAATGACCATTAAACATGACACAGTTGAGCAATGGTGTGGAATTTGTTTTTGTTCCTGACTTCCATGACTGAGTTCAGATGTTGCGTGTGCTTAAATTTGCCTATAGGGAATCTCTGAGTTGCTTAATGGAATATAAGCTTCAAATTAACTGTCCCACATTAACTGACCATAACAAATTCTTGTGAGTAACTAGCATCCTCCAGTTGTAAGTCATGTCTACACTCATGAAAATGTACCATCACATTGTAGTTTATTTCAAGGATGTTATACATGGAAATTTTTTGTCATTTTTTGAGATTGCACCCAAGTACTGCATTTTGAACTCTTTTATTGGCTACTTCATTTCTTCTAAGGGATTCTTGCCACATAGTAGATATAATGGTCATCTGAATTAAATTGGCCCATTCCTGTCCATTTTAGTTCACTGATTTCCTAAAATGTTGATATTCACTCTTGCCATCTCCCACTTGACCACTTAGAATTTACCTTGATTCATGGGCCTAACATTCTAAGTTCCTGTGCAATATTGTCCTTTACAGCATCAGATTTTGCTTTCACCACCAGAAACATCTACAACGAGGATTGTTCCTGCTTTGGCCCAGTCATTTCATTTTTTCTGAAGCTATTAGCATTTGCTTTCTGCTCTTCCCCAGTAGCATATTGGACACCTTCCAACTGGGCAGGGGTTCATCTTCCAGTGTCACATCTTTTTGCTTTTTCATACTGTTTATATTCATTGGGTTCTCACAGCAAGAATACTGGAATGGTTTGCTATTCCCTCCTTCAGTGGGTCATGTTTTGTCAGAACTCTTCAGTATGACCTGTCCATCTTGGTTGCCCTACATGGCATCCGGTCCCATTACTTCATGGAAAATAGAAGGATAAAAAGTGCAAGCAGTGACAGATTTTATTTTCTTGGGCTCCAAAATCACTGCAGACAGTAACTGCAGCAATGAAATTCAGATACTCATTCCTTGGAAGGAAAGCTATGACAAACCTAGACAATATATTAAAAAGAAAAACACACTCACTTTGCAACAAAGGTCCATTTAGTCAAAGCCATGGTTTTTCCTGTAGTCATGCATGGATACAAGAGTTGGATCATAAGGAAGAATGAGTGCTAAAGAGTCGATGCTCTTGAATTGTGGTGCTGGAGAAGACTCTTGAGAATCCCTTGGACAGCAAGGAGGACAAATAAGTCAATTCTAAAGGAAATCAACCCTGAATATTTTTTGGAAGGACTGATGCTGAAGCTGAAGCTCCAAAACTTTGGGCACCTGATGTGAAGAGTTGACTCATTGGAAAAGACCCTGATGCTGAGAAGAATTGAAGGCAAGAGGTGAAGAGGGCAGCAGAGGATGAGATGGTTAGATAGCATCACTGACTCAATGAACATGAATTTGAGCAAACTCCAGGAAGTAGTGAAGGACAGGGAAGCCTGGAGTGCTTCAGTCCACGGCATCAGAAAGGGTCAGAGATGACTTAGTGTCTAAGCAACAGCAACATACATAAAATTACTGCTACATTTGGCATCATATGCATCCATTTTCTATTGCAGTTTTGCTTGAAAGTTTAAAAGGTGGGTGTAAATTCATTCAACTTTGTTGCTATGAAGGTGATGTCTGACGTAAGTTTTATATCCACAGAGAAGATTGATGAACATAATACAATGTATTTTTTTTCATTTCTAACTTTATATAACTTGCACAAAGAACCTGTCCACCATTTCTTCATGAAAGGTAGCTTAACTAAAACACCCACAATTGATCTAAGTTGTAATAGATAATGTAAAAATGACTCATATATTTTATTATGAAGCATCAGTGAATTTGGTGCATTAGGTAGGTGATTAAACTAGATACATCAATTTTATTTTAGAAAAGGAAATGTGATCAAAAGGTAAGAGCTTTGATTCTTCCATAAACCATGAACTGACTCTAAAGCAAGCTTTCAAAAAGAATCTTGAAAACTGGCAGTCAGAGGAATCAAAACCCTCTTCTGATGTAAAGAACTTTACTGGGTGTGCAATCCTATAAGGTCACAATTAACAGAGGCTTCAGCAACATGTGAACTGTTAACTTCCAGATGTTCAAGCTGGTTTTAGATAAAGGCACATGAGTCAGAGATCAAATTGCCAACATCCGCTGGATCATCAAAAAAGCAAGAGAGTTCCAGAAAAACATCTATTTCTGCTTTATTGACTATGCAAAAGCCTTTGACTGTGTGGATCACAATCAACTGTGGAAAATTCTGAAAGAGTTGGGAATACCAGACCACCTGACCTGCCTCTTGAGAAACCTATATGCAGGTCAGGAAGCAACAGTTAGAACTGGACATGGAACAACAGACTGGTTCTAAATAGGAAAAGGAGTATGTCAAGGCTGTATGTTGTCACCCTGCTTATTTAACTTATATGCAGAGTACATCATGAGAAATGCTGGGCTGGAAAAAGCACAGGCTGGAATCAAGGTTGCTGGGAGAATTATCAATAACCTCAGATATGCAGATGACACCACCCTTATGGCAGAAAGTGAAGAGGAACTAAGAAGCCTCTTGATGAAAGTGAAAGAGGAAAGTGAAAAAGTTGGCTTCAAGCTCAACATTCAGAAAACAAAGATCATGACAACTGGTCCCGTCACTTCATGGGAAGTAGATGGAGAAACTGTGGAAACAGTGTCAGACTTTATTTTTGGGGGCTCCAAAATTACTGCAGATGGTGACTGCAGCCATGAAATAAAAAGATGTTTACTCCTTGGAAGAAAAGTTATGACCAACCTAGATAGCATACTCAAAAGCAGAGACTACTTTGCCAACAAATGTCCGTCTAATCAAGGCTATGGTTTTTCCAGTGGTCATGTATGGATGTGAGAGTTGGACTGTGAAGAAAGCTGAGCGCCAAAAAATTGATGCTTTTGAACTGTGGTGTTGGAGAAGACTCTTGAGAGTCCCTTGGACTGCAAGGAGATCCAACCAGTCCATTCTAAAGGAGATCAGCCCTGGGTGTTCTTTGGAAGGACTGATGCTAAAGCTGAGACTCCAGTACTTTGGCCACCTCATGCGAAGAGTTGACTCATTGGAAAAGACTCTGATGCTAGAGGGATTGGTGGCAGGAGAAGGGGACAGAGGATGAGATGGCTGGATGGCATCACTGATTCGATGGACATGAGTTTGAGTAAATTCCGGAAGTTGGTGATGGACAGGGAGGACTGGCATGCTGCGATACATCGGGTCACAAAAAGTTGGACAGGACTGAGCAAATGAACTGAAGTGAACTGAACAGAGGATTACAAAACCACTTTTAATCCCCAAATTATTTTAAAATGGAAATTTCTTAGATAGTGTTAATAAAAACATTTGATATTCCATATATATATATATATATATATTTCTGACCACCAACATTTAAATTTCAACTGATAAAAGCATAAAATCCATCAGTAACATGGTTGTAATCTTATCCTATTGATTTTACCACCATTACATAACCTGCCCAAACTGGTTGGTAGTTCACCATTCCCTAAAGAAATGTGTGAATGAATGGTGTTTGTAAATGTCCATAACAGACAGGATTATCTCTATAACAATTTTATTTGGAAACATTCATTGACAACAGAGCTCTGCTAAAGAATTTTTATGACATCCATCTAATTTTCACAGAAGAAACAGATATAAGCTTAAACCTAAGAGTTATATAAGAACTTTTATCCCTACCATTATAGCTCAGGTTATATAATGCTAATACAGTTAATAGGCTAGAATCACTGCCATCCTGCTTCATAAATTTTATGCATACAGCAGCTTGAACTTAAATCTCAGGATTCAGGATAGCAATAGCTTCATCAAATCCTGTTCCTTTTGCCAATGTTATTTTGATACTTTCCCCCAAATAACTGTAATCACCCTTCCTTTAGTTGAAAGACACAGCGTTTTCCGGAATTTTCATCTTTGAACAATTTACTAAGGGAAAACTTACCATGAATGGGCTTGAGGATCTTAGACTTAAGCCTAAAATTCATTAAATTAAGAAAGCCTCTCTGTGATTATAAATAGTCATGGGCATTAAAGATATAGGTCTGAAGATCTCCCATCATTTCAGGAAGTATCACAGGAATATTTCCTTTGAAGCTTTAATTTGTGAGCAATGCTATTTCATGGGTAGCGGTATTGAGCCTCCGCATTTACTGTTAGATAAATGTAGATGGAAAGAATGTACTTGCAGTACAAAGGTCACATAAGAAGGACTTTATTCACCTGAAAATTCAAAATCACTGCCTAGAACATTTTAGTTACTTTTATTATAAAACATTTATTGGGAATTTTCCTGGACATGTGTCCCTTCAAGTGACACAAAATACAGTACTCAATACAGAAACATTCAACAAAGCATTCACAAAGTTTCAAGGCTTTGGGTCTTTTTGCTTCATTACGTTATCCATTACTCCTTTAGCTTTTTAGAAAATCATTTATGCATTCTCTACATGTATCCCAGAGGGTATTGTAGTGCGGTCCATACTTTTTAAATTTTAGGGAAGTAACATTTAAAGTAGATTTTTGTAGAGGTTGCTAAGGTTTTGTTTAGCATATATTCAGTTTACTTGTAATGGAAACTGCACTTTAAAACTTAATGGAAAATGTGAATTCATTGCTAACATAGATAAATATAATCTAACATAGAAGCAAGGGTTTATTTAAACATATCGACAGCTATTTTTATCAATTATTTAGACATCATAATGATATTATACTTTATATGAGAATCTTAAAATATTAGTTACATAAAGTGTTTGATTGGAGAAGGAAATGACACCCAGTCCAGTATTCTTACCCAAAGAATTCCATGGACAGAGGAGCGTAGTGGGCTGCTGTCCATGGGGTTGCACAGAGTCGGCCATGCCTGAAGCTACTCAGCATGCATGCATGCATTGGAGAAGGCAATGGCAACCTACTCCAGTATTCTTGCCTGGAGAATCCCAGGGACAGAGGAGGGTTGCACAGAGTTGGACACTACTGAAGCAACTTAGCAGCAGCAGCAAAGTGTTTGATATCTGTTTTAATTTTAATTAATTTTTAATTAAATTTAAATTTTAAATGAATTCAAATTTTAACTAACTTGATTGTAATTAAATTTTCCTGTTTCAAAAAATATTTTTATTTTCTTTGGATTAATATCTGTATATTTTAAGGTAAAAATAATTCTCATGAAGTATAGTTAATGAATTCATCCTGAATTGCATCGTTAACACAATTTTCTTGCTAAAAATATGCCAATAAAAATGGGAAAGTTCTGCTAGAAAAAATGATTTCTTGAAAACTTAATTATCACTTTAACAGAGATCTTATCAAGTAGGTCTCCACATAAGAGAGTAGGGCGCCAACAAATAACTTTAGCAGAGTTAGGAGAGAAACCTTTGCCTTCCTTTGTTCATGTAGAAAAGTCTGAGTGGCTTCTGCATCTGCCTGAAGTTTCAGAGGCATCTATTTCCCTGAAGGAAATAAAATGATAAAAAGTAGAGCTGGAAGAAGTCTTACTTTTGCTACAGATCATTACAAATTGCTACAGTTCTTCCATACCTCTCAAGTATGTCATAGGTAGGACCAAAGCAAAACAATATCCCTATGTTTAATATTTTACTCTTTTTTTTTTGAAAAGAGGCTATAGATTTGGGTAACATAAAAATAAAATCCACTTTTAGTGTAAAAACTAGTCACTGAGGCTAAAGAATATGGTTAGAGTATTCACCCTTTTAATTAAGGGTGGTTTAGGAGACGTGAATTGCAGCTCTCTCTTGTAAAGTCTGCCAACAAAGGTTAATGTTAAAAATATTGAAATTTATAATTTTTTTGGAAACATTTGTTCACCAACAATATTTTCTTAGCACAATAATCAAATTCTAATATGGAAGTTAGTTACTAATTTTCTTTTCTCCATTATGTTGCAAAAATATTCCAAGTTGTGTATCAAAAGTTTTTTTTAATGTATATTTAATTTGACAAAGCCCAGGATTTTCAAAACTCTGGCATAAATCATAGAACATTTTGAATCCTTCAACATAAGTCAAGATGCTTATTTGCAATTAGCCAGGAGAGCTCACAGCTTCCATTTTGTGCAAATTATCACCTTTCAAAATAATAATCAACCTAGATTCTCAAGTTTATTTGTTATCCCAAATCAAAAATCTCTATATTTCAAAAGCAAAGTTTAAAATGCCATTTTTTTTTACAAAGTTTCCCAACTTCTACATAAAACATTTTCCTTCACTTTTGAAGTATTCATATTTAATACATCACCTGGGCTTCTGTAATAAGAGAAATAAACACATTCAATTTGCCTTTCATCTATTGTTTCTCATTAATTATAAAGTAGCATATTTCTGATGAGTCTTTTGACTCTTCAGTTTTATTACCTTCATAATATAATGCAAAGAACTGTCATTATGATATATTTTTCTTCAAAAATGGTTTTCAATTTATTAAGTTCTTTATACCACATTTCTCTGAAACTGATTACTTCCTGCATTATTTACTCATTTATTTCATCTTCTTTTGACCAACCCTTATTCTGTTGTGCTGCTTTTTGTCTTTCATCTTCAAAGTCCCATTTCTGTCTAAAGTTAGTTGCTGGTGTAAACTTCAAATGCAGAGCTTAGGTTTTAAAAAAAATTCCAGCTGAAGTTTATCATTCCTGAAAATGTACAGCTGTTTCTACCACATTTATTCTTTTTATTGTCACCATCATAAGACTGAAGGCTAGAAGCAGACTGCTTTCATTTCAATCGTGCTAACAATTATGGGAAACCACGCTTTGATCTTTGAGAAGATCTGGGACACCCAGTGTGTTACAATTGGCTTTGGAGGTTTATTTTACAAGAAACTTGCAGTTGTGTTCCAGAATGTGTTTTATATTCATTAGCAAAGGGCAAAGAAAGGATATGAAGTCATTCTATTGACAGCCATGAAGAAGTCAAGTTTAAGTGATCTGAAAAATAAAGACTTGGGGGGACTTGTGTGACTTTGGCCAGAGCAGGTCTCTGTATTAGGAACAATGCCACTGGAAATGTTCTATAGAAATTGAAGACAGAGAGAAGTGAACTGACTTGAAGTAGTACAAAAGAGCGAATGAGACAGGAAATATTGTTGGCAACCTCTTCGTGCAATTAAACATAGGAAATCCAACCAGTCCATTCTAAAGGAGATCAACCCTGGGATTTCTTTGGAAGGAATGATGCTAAAGCTGAAACTTCAGTATTTTGGCCACCTCATGCGAGGAGTTGACTCATTGGAAAACACTCTGAAGCTGGGAGGGATTGGGGGCAGGAGGAGAAGGGGACGACAGAGGATGAGATGGTTGGATGGCATCACTGACTCAATGGATGTGAGTTTGAGTGAACTCCGGGAGTTGGTGATGGACAGGGAGGCCTGGCGTGCTGCGATTCATGGGGTCGCAAAGAGTTGGACACGACTGACCGACTAAACTGAACTGAACTGAATCCTAGAAGGAGAACTAAGACAGAAAGCTTTTTTAGTTTTTAAACAGTTTTATTGAGGAACAGTTTATATTGCACAAAATCTACCATTTGAAAGTGTGAAATGCAATGCTTTTTAACCCATTAGCAGAACTGTGTATCTATTTTCATAAACTAATTTTAAGATGCCTCTCAAATAGAAAGTTAATTATTTACTACAAATTCCTTCTTGCTACACACTCAACGTGGGAACTCTTCCATCTACTTTCTTTCTAGAGTTGTCTATTCTAGACATTTCAAATAAATGGAGTAACGCAATCTTTTGTGAGCAGCTTCATTCACTTAGCATAATTTTTCAAAGTTTATCCATATTGTGGCATATATAAGTACTTTATTCCTTTTAAACTGCTGAATAGCATTCCACTCCATGAATTTTAGCTATCCAGTCAATGGAATTTAATGGAAATTTGGATTACTTCTATGTTTTGTCTATTATCAATAATGTCATGAACATTAGATAAACTTTTTCAATTTAAATTAAATTTTTGCTTGCATATTATTTTTGTTGTTTCTTTATGACTGAAATATGAACATCATATTAGAGAAATACATGTTGATTATATCTCAATAAAATGTTAAAATAAATAAATAAGAAGTACATTGCTTTTAAGTATGTACACTAAAATTAGAATATGATTAGTTTTAAAAGTGAGAAGATATATGCAATGACAATGTATTTTTTTTTATTACACAGTCTAGGTGTTTGAATAGAAAAACAAATTGTGTTTTAATTATCAGAATTATTCTTTTGAAGTATTTATTATAATAATGTACATTCATATAATGGCATTATTTTTTTGAAATGAAATATGTCATTAAGATAAGTTTCTATAGACAGTCTTCTGGCCAAATTTTTATTTTTATAAATACTGTTTTTAAAGCATAATGTTCTATGAGTTTTACTTATATGCAAAGAGAAAGTAGTAAATAAAATACGAGTAATATGCTATCTATGAGTGATAAATCCATACACACAAGTGACAAGATTATCCTTTAGTTTACTTCATCCTTGACTCTTTCTTAAAGACAGAACTTTTCTCGATAGGCCCTTGTGTGCAAACAACACATTTTTTACGCTCACTCCTCCCAGGGATGGAGTTGGCATTCTCCTTGCCCTTTACTGTAAATCTCAGCCTATTCAGCTTTTATAGGGTTCCCAGGTGGTGCAGCATTAAAGACTCTGCCTGCCAATGCAGGAGGTGCAAAAGATGCAGGTTCAATCCCTGGGTGGGGAAGATTCCCCTGAAGTAAGAAATAGCAGCCCACTCCAGTATTCTTGCCTGGAAAATCCCATGGACAGAGGAGCCTGGCAGGCGCTGGTTCATGGGATCACAGTCAGACACAACTGAGCAACTGAGCACAGAATAGCACATCCAATATTTTTTATCCCCATTATAATTTATTCATGTATTTTATTGACTTCTTTATCACTCACCTGTACTGACTGGTTTGACACTCCTTGCTCAACGAAAATCTTGCTTCCATACTACTTCAACAACATTTACATAACTTATAATTCTAACATCCTATGGCAATTTCTCAAAGTGTGATATGCCTACTATCTGCATCCAAATTGTCTTCATTAAAGAGTCAAACTCATGAATCCCACAGCAGACCTATTGAATCACAATTCTCAAAAGTAGAATCAGGGAATCTGCATTTTTCAAAAGCTCTCTAGATAATGCTTAGACAGAATGAAGTTTGAGAACAACAGTCCTTACCCTCTCACTTCCTTGTACTATTCAACAATAACACTCAGCATCCACATTGCCAAGTCACTCATTACCATTAGACACTGCTACAAGTTATTCTACCTTTTTGAACATAAACTTTTATCTTTTACTTCCTATCAATCACATTTTAATTTTCCTCCCTCAAGTATAGCAAGTATGAATTCAGCTGACTTTACTTGCTTCTTCATCCAGCCTAGATCCCATTACTTAACATTTTAACAAATTTAAACAGCACTCTTGACCCCGATTGTTTACTTATTTTTTCAACCACAAATACTCAACAGATTCAAACCTGTGATTAATCCAACTCTTGTTATCTTGAGTCCTACATCCAATCATCTGAAGATGACTGGGAAATGTTTCTCCAACACATCAGATTACCTCCATTGTCATATTTGTGACTATCTTACTATTCCATTCAAAACACTGCATAGATATTTAAGATGACACAAACTGATGGAAAGATAAACCGTGTTTTTGGATTAAAAGAATCAATATAGTCAAAATGACTATACTACCCAAGGCAATCTACAAATTCAGTGCAATCCCTATCAAATTACCAATGGCATTTTTCACAGAACTAGGACAAAAAACTCTTAAATTTGTATGGATATACAAAAGACCCCCAAATAGCCAAAGCAATCTTGAGAAAGAAAAACAGAGCTGGAAGAATCAGGCTTCCTGACTTAAGACTATACTACAAAGCTAGAGCAATCAAAACAGATCGGTGCTGGCACATAAAGCAGAAATATATGGAACAAGATGAAATGGAACAAGACAGAAAGCCCAGAAATAAACCAATACACCTATGGTGAACTAATCTGTGACAAAGGAAGCAAGAATATACAATGGAGACAAGACAGTCTCCTCAATAAGTGGTGCTAGGAAAACCGGGCAGCTATGTAAAAAGAATGAAATTAGAACAGTCTTTAACACCATACAGAAAAATAAACTCAGACTGAATTAAAGATATAAATGTAAGACTGGATACTATCAAACTCCTGGAGAAAAACACAGGTAGAACACTCTTTGACATAAATTGTAGAAATATCTTTTGGATCTGTCTCCTAGAGGAATAAATAAAGATAAAAATAAACAAATGGGAATGAACTAAAACATTCTGCATACCAAAGGAAATCATAAACTAAACAAAAAGATAACGTACAGAATGGCAGAAAATGCGACCAACAAAGAATTAACCCCCCAAATGTACAAAGAGCTCATAAGACTCAGGGCTTCCTGGGTAGCTTGGTGGTAAAGAATTCTCCTGCCAATGCAGGAAATGCAGTTCAGTCCCTGGGTTGGGAAGATCCCCTTGAGGAAGAAAAGGCCACCCTCTCCAGAATTCTTGCCTGGGAAATTCTATGGACCAAGGAGCCTGGCGGGGTACAGTCCATAGGGTCGCAAAGAGTCAGTTGGACATGACTAAATACTGAACACACATGCATACAGCTAAATATCAGAAAACAAAGAATCTGATCAAAAAATAGGCAGAAAGTCTAAATAGACATTTCTCCAAAGAAGACATGCAGATGGCCAAAAGGTACATGAACAGTTGCTCAACATCACTGATTACTGATAAGTCACTGCAGTCATGTCCAACTCTTTGTGACCCAAAGATTGTAGCCCACCTCTGGGCTACAGAGGACAGGATCCTCTGTCCATGGGATTATCCAGGGAAGAATGCAGGAGTGTATTGCCATTTCCTTCTCCAGGGGATCTTCCCAACCCAGGGATTCAACCTGGGTCTCTTGCATTGCAGGCAGATTCCCACTAATTATTAGAGAGGTGCAAATCAAAACTACAATGAGGTATCACCATCTTGTATGTTAGGGTTAGTGGCTCAGTCATATCTGACACTTTGAAATCCTATGGACTGTTGGCCACCAGGCTCCTCAATCCATGGAATTCTCCAGGCAAGAATACTAGAATGGTTTGCCATTTCCTTTTCCAGGGTATCTTCCCAACCCAGGGATTGAACCTGGCTCTCCTGCATTTCAGGTAGATTCTTTACCTTCTGAGACACCAAGTAGATGGCTATTCTGGCATTATCAAAAAGTCTGCAAATAACAAATGCTAGAGAGGGTGTGGAGTAAGAGGAACCCTTCTACACTATTATTGAGAATGTAAATTGGTACAGCCATTATGGAGAAAAATATAGAGATTCCTTTAAAAATTTAAAAAAAAAAATAGTTACCATGTGATCCTGCAATCCCACTCATGGCCATATATCCAGAGAAAACCTTTGAAAAGATATATGCACCCCAATGTTCTTAGCAGCACTATTGACAATAGCCAAGACATGGAAGCAACCTAAATACCCATTGCCAGATAAATGGATAAAGATGTGGAGTGTGTGTGTATTTTCTTGGTATATGACTGCCTCTTCTCCCTCTCCAACTTGCTCCCTGCAAATTGTCTTTTTATCATTCTTCAGATATGTGTTAAAAAAAAAAAATAGATCCTCTGTAGAGCCACCATGTTTTCTCTGTACCTTAAATGCCTCTTTACCCTGTCTTCACTTTTCTGAGTTTATAGTCTTATCTTACGACTTTGTTAAAATTTATTAACTGGACTATAGGGCACTGGATGGTAAATTTATTCAACAAAAGACCAACAAAAGAGGAATTGAAATAGAGAAGGTCCTAAGGAAGTACTTGGAACACCTCAAAGGGCTATTTTCAGATGTCAAGGCATGGTGCTGTCAGAGTGACAGGACCTGGTATACTTGCTTTTATTATTAGCATCTGCAGGTAGAGTGTTTGGGGTTCCTAGGCTAGGGTCAGATTGGTCAATCCAAATAAAAGAGCAAGATATCGCCAAGTCCCTTGGAAGTCTTATCCAAGGGCTGTGTAAGGCATACAGGTGATGGGAGGGAAGACAGAATGTTGATCACAAGGGCTGTTAGGGAAGTCCTATCAGGTTCCTGCATTTGCCTGTCACTCTGTAACTTTTGGGCTTCCCTGGTGGCTCAGTTGATAAAGACTCTGCCTTCACTGAGGAAGACCCCAGTTCGATTCCTGGGTTTGGAAGATCTGCTGCAGAAGGGATAGGCTACCCACTCCAGTATTCTTGGGCTTCCCTTGTGACTCAGCTGGTAAAGAATCCGTCTGCAATGTGGGAGACCTGGATTCAATCCCTGGGTTGGGAAGATCCCCTGGAGAAGGGGAAGGCTACCCACTCCAGTATTCTGGCCTGGAGAATTCCATGGACTGTATAGTCCATAGCGTCGCAAAGAGTCAGACACGACTGAGTGACTTGCACTTTCTGTAGCTTTTGTTTAAGAAGTACTCTTGCGTGAGGAGTCTGGTGTCAGTTTAAGTTCTCTGCAGGACACTTGGCCATTACCATGGATTAGTTACCTAAACACTCTACACCTTATATTTTTGTCGATACTGCACTTTAGGTATTTATAAATCTCTGCTACCCCCAGTATGTGTGTAGGCTTCCTAAGAGTGGTTCCCACCTCTGTTTCAAATGCAGGAGACTCATTCTTATTGGCTATCCATACATATCTGACAAATGAATAAAACAGTGAATGAATGAATGAATAAATGAATGAATTCCAGAACCAAAGAAAAATGTTTTCCAGTTCATAGCCAAAAGATGTTACTTGCAGAAGCTGAAAAGAGGCTTATGTAATTTTTAGGCCCTTTGATTTTGAGGGTGCTAAAAGATGTTCAGATATGGGTTATTACAAAATGAGTTATTTATGATTGGCACAAGTAAACTGGAACATATATTCCCAATGACTGAGTCATTTCATTCTTTGAATGTGTCTTTGGTTTATGTTAAATTTAAAAGCTGAAATGTCAGAACTGGATTTTTGTACATGTATTCATAGTCTCAAAGAATATGAAATGGCTGTATTTTTATCATTGAAAAAGCTATGCTATATATTTCTACATATATATGCACTATATATTTCTACATTTCTGGTGTTTTAGCCGCTAGACTCTGAGAAAAAAGTTATTGAAATCAGAAAATCTGGATTCTGATCTGGTTAGTCCTGAAGCTACAATTTATATTAAAATGACTTTAAGAAAGAAATTACAAGGGACACAAAAGAATGAGAAAAAAAAAACAAGGAAAATGGACATTATAAAAATGGAAATATTTAAAATGTATTGATTTCTGATCTGCTGCTATAAATTCTAATTATTCATCTTTATTTGGCTAATTTACTTTAATCAATGTGCTTTCATTAATTTTCATTAATTCAACAAATATTTATTGATCCCTAACATATATTGGACTCTTAGGGTGTGAAGAATAAAAAAATGAAGGGCACAGTACCTATTGTTGGAGACCAATACTAAAACAAATCTGCCTAATTGTGGACATGTGCTGTTAATACCCAAGATATATTATACAACATAATCAGTTTTATGTATAAAAATACATAATATGAAAAACAGGATATATATATATATATATATATATATATAGCATACAGTTATCTTTCTTTTCCCCTACTAGTGAGTAATTGTGTTCTATTACTGCACCAAATTTAGTATTCCCAATGATTGTTACATTTCATGTTTTGGAAAATAAGCAATACTTTGGTTTATGGTTAATTTTAAAACTGAGTATTAAGTGTATTAAATTTCCTGAACATTAATCATATCTTTTCCTAAAGTTAATCCTTATAATATTGGCTGTGATTGCAAACTCTATTTTCTAGAGCCTTGTTTATTTATTAGTTTCAGAATCATAAAGTTGAGGTTTTATTTTGCTGTATCTTTTTTATTTAGTGCTGTCAGTTCCATAAAGCACAGTTTTCACTGGAAACTATAATCCTAGAAATTCATATATTTCAATTATGTCTCCCTGCAGGCCAGTAATTATTGAAAAAACAGTTAACTGGTTTTACGGTCAACCTTTGTCTGGAAGTTCATCCCTATGACCCACAATTGTTTCTCACTATCTTTAAAACGTGAATGCAAAGTAGAATTGATAACTCAGCAGTAAAATATGCTTATACAAAATTCATTATTTACTTGTAAAAAGTGTGCCAGAAGGCATTTTAGCAAAAACATTTCCCCTTGCATTAAAAAATGGAAATCATTTTTGCCTGTAGGGTAGCATTGTTAAAAGTATCCCATTCACTACAGGAGAACATTTCCTTTTTTAGTTTCCTTTATTTTTTTTCTTCTTTCTCTCTTTTCCTTTTTATCTTTGGTACTCAGAACATTTTCTTATCACTCTGAGTAAATGTTGACTTTGCTAGTGATTCAGTGATGATTTCTGTCTTGCTCATCAGTTTCGACCCCGCTCTGCTAAAGTCATTACATTCCATCTCAGGGATTTGTTTATTACTTTGTTTTTTATCTGAGGTGTTTTCAGTTCCAAATAAACAGATTGAACTCTATAAATGGATTCTGACCATTATACCTGAGTAGCTATCTTTTTCAACTGAAATAAGCAAAACACTTACCAAGGTTTCCTGATTGTTCTCAGATGAAGCCAAATTCTAAGGTGTAGTAATAAAAATTATCCTAGGAATTCACTATGAAATCAAAACTGGAGTACTTTCTTCCCTTTTTTGATAACTCATTGGTCTAATAGTTACAGTTTATTAAAACAAAATTGTCCTGTAAACATTCAGCAGCTGAGGTTTAATATACGTATTTTTATGAGTATCATAAGATTATACTACGAAATAATGAAATATTGAAAAGAACAAGAATGTTTGGTGTATATTGAGATTTATTTTCAGTGTTCATATTTATGTTTAAATGTTCTAAAGGTACTATTCTGAGTGCACAGGTATTTCTAAGACATTAGTATATTCTTGAGAGGTTTATAGCCTAGTATCTGATTATTTCCATAGTTTGGGTATATAAAACAAATATTTGAAAAGCATCAGAGTTAGTCCTTAGTAAAAACAAAAATTACTAAATATGAATAAATTGAGATATAAATCGAAATATTATCCTATCAGTTTGAATATTCATGAATGTAATTTAATGAAAATACCTAGATTTCCTCTGCTATTAATATTTCAATGAAAGTTAGGGGATCCCTGAGGAATACAATGTGATATGAGTTTCTTGGGCATGGCAAAGTGTGCAGGAGGAGGGAATTAAATGGAATGTGGGATACTGAAGTGTAAGAAATAGGAGTGATGTTGAAACAGCAATGATCTGAGTCAGGAGACAGAAGTCAACACCTGCCCTGGGGGCATGAGTCTTCAACAATGAGTAATAGGTATCATGTTGCTATATATTTGGGATTCCGTGTCCAGTTTACTAGAAGATTTTCTTAATTCATGAACACCAAGGAAAGTCATTGAGTGCCAGGGAACTTCTTTCACTGTTGCATGATTCTAAGAATCCTTGAAAGACAAGTTTTCTCAGGGGAAAATATGCTTCTCTCCCCAAAAATCATGATTATCATTGTGACCTTACTCTGATTTTCTACTTCAAACCCTTAGTTCTAGGCCACAACACAATTTTTTTTTTAAGTCTTTTCTCAGTGATAACTCAGAGTAATACAGTGTTAATTAATTAAGTGTTCATTGTTGTCTAGCATTGAATGATCAGGTTAGGGGAATTTTTCTATTGAAGAGAATAGTAACTTCCTTGCTCTATATTTAGTTCTGCTTCTTCAGGCTTGGCAAGCCCAGGAGTATAGTAAGAGCCTTGAAATCTAGCGTCACCTCACTATTGACTAGGCAGAGAACATTAAACAAGACACCACTTTCTGATATTCATACAATTCCCTCTAATCCTTTATGTACAACTGTTAGGAAAGAAGAATGGGTGATGTCTTATGAGTTCATGGGGATTTGGTATCAAGGAGAGCATGTGGGTTTAGGTAGAGACTTCATGGATAATGTAACATATTGGTAATGTTTCAAGCTTGAGTATAATTTATTCATTTATTTGACAAATATGTATTGATCATCTTCTATTAACTAATATTACAACAGAAATGAGGAAATGCAACAAATTGCCCTGCAGAGAAGCATGATTCCTTATTTTCAGAGTCCTATCTATCAGATAAGATTACATTACCTAGAAATCATAATATGTTATTTTAAATCCTGTGATAAATGTATATGCTCAGTGGAAACTGGGATAAAGAAATGGTTTACTGTAATGGGGAGAATCTGAAACAGCTTCAATGACAGATGTATAAAGATATTTTTGGAGAATGAGTAGTAATTTTACAACTAATGGAGGAACAGTTTGGCAGAAAAAAAGAATATGTGTAAGTCTTAGAAAAGTGAAGATTGATACATAGTTTGATGTGGCCTAAGTTAGGGCTAGAAAGATAACTTAAAGCAGATTGCAAAGTCTCCTTATACTGTGATAAGGACTATGGATTTATTCTGAAGTCTCTGGGGGAATCACTGCAGATTTATAACTAGGGAAGAACGGAAATGAGTTTTATAAAAATAACAGTCGGTGATGGGAGCAAGAGATGGGAACTGTAGCTGACAGACTAACTGGGAAATTGATCAATTCTTGACATACCTGCTTTCCAATAGATTTTTTATATTCTTCAGGGAAGGAACCCTATTTTATTGAAGTTTTTAGTCCCTAAATAATGCTTGCTATATGAAGGCCCTTATTTTTCATAGTTATGGAAGGAAGACAGGAAGGAAGGAAGGAAGGAAGGAAGTCTTTAGTAAGTGATGAAGTGGTGTGACAAGTAACGATGAGGACCGAAATGACATATTAGCTGTAAGATGGCCAGAAAAGACAGATTGGAAATGGACTGGCAATTTAATTTAGCAACAGATTTTATTTCTGTACATATGGCCAATGAATATCTTTATTTCCTAATCACACTGGCACATGATCTCTGAGATTTATGGCAAGTATGCACAAAGCTGATTTTGCAAGGCAGATCATATACATTGTGTATTTTTTCCTCATGGCTTTGAAGACAGTTTTGATGCCAGGCACATTGATGATGTCATAGATAATTAAGGAGAAAAAATTTCCCAGACAACTAGAGGCATATTTTGACTCTATTTTCCATATTAAAATCTATAAGGAAATACCCAGAAGGCTTATTTCTACAAGGGAAAGACAGGTAGTCACTGGCTTAAGAGGTGATAATATATAAAATATCTATTTTAACCTGGAAGAAGTTCTGTGAAGACTGGTTAAATCCTGGCTTATGTGCCTACCCAGGGGGAAGAACAGTAGAGAAATTCAAATTTCCCTGATCTCAAAAGTCTGTGGATAAAAACAAATGAGGTTACATTAACTGTATAAATTCAAATGTGCTAGTCCATATAGCTGCCTCTTTCTTGACATCTGTTCATGTTTTTCTATGAATTCCTACAGATAAATTGTACATGCTGTATGTTAAGTATTAAAAAGTAGATTTGCCAAAAGACATTTTTCTTAAAGCCAATTCAATAGAAAAACTAGGTCACTAATATTTCCAAATTTTCCAATTTATCATTAACAATCACTTTAAATCAAATGAAGCAATTATGACAGGCATGTTAGAATCAATCTGTGTAAGCTAACTCATTTTTATCTTCACAATGCTACTTCTATCACTGTTTTACAAATGACCTTTGGTAACATGTCCAAGCAACTCAGCTATACTGTAACTGGTTTTAAAGTCTCAGAATATTTAATATTTATCAATATCAGTAAAAAAAGGGGAGGGTGCTTCCCAGGTGGTTCAGTAGTAAAGAATCCGCCTGCCAAGCAGGAGACATGGGTTCAATACCTGGGTAGGGAAGATCCCCTGGAGAAGGAAATGGCACCCACTCTAGTATTCTTGCCTGGGAAATCCCAAGGACAGAGGAGCCTGGGGGCTACAGTGCATGGGGTAACAAAAGAATTGACATGGTTGAATGACTAAATCACCACAAATGTAAAAAACCAATATTTCATTCAGGAAGTGTTGCATTTATACTCTGTTTGCTCATTTTTAGAATTTTTAGAGTTATTTTGCAAATTTCTCAAGTAACCTGTTAACATTTGGAATTTTTTTCATCAATAACAAAAGTTATTTCTAGAAAAAGGACAGCCATATAACTTATCTTCCAAGCTGGGGATTTTGTTGTTGTTTAAATAAAAAGGGACACCATTAATACTTGTCCAAAGAAAAGGAAAGTGAAAGTCGCTCAGTCGTGTCTGACTCTTTGTGACCCCATGGACTATACAGTCCATGGAATTCTCCAGGTTGGAATACTGGAGTGGATAGCCTTTTCCTTTTCCAGGGGATCTTCTCAACCCAGGGATCGAACACAGGTCTCCCACATTGTGGGCGGATTCTTTACCAGCTGAGCCACAAGAGAAGCCCAAGAATACTGGAGTGGGTAGCCTATCCCTTCTCCAGGGGATCTTCCTGACTCAGGAAGCGAACCCAGGTTTACAGCATTACAGGCACATTCTTTACCAACTGAGCTATCAGGGAAGCCCTTGTCCAAAGAAAACAGATTTAAACCTGGACCCTAGGAAGCAAATTGGGTTGTTTGGTCCACATATTATAAAAACTGTTTAGCCTATTACATTGAAACTCTTCCATTTTACCATCAGAGCTTTTAAAGGTGTAAACCTGCAATTCATACATTTCGTGATGTTCCTTTGGAAAACTGATCATTTGATGAAACTATTTGCAGAAGATTCATTTGTCTGTTTTCACAGGGCTCAGATAGAGTTCAAAGAACCTAGTCAAGACCTTTTTCAGAAGTCCTCCTCAAAATGACACCCTGCCAGCTAACCAACTCCGTGGGGAGTTGTGTCTTTGTCACCCCTCACCACTTCCAGATGGGCCTTCCCAGGTGGTCAGTGGTAAAGAATCTGCCCACAATGCAGAAGGCACAAGAGACTCAGGTTCCATTTCTGGTTGGGGAAGATCCCCTGGAGGAGGAAATAGCAACCCACTCCAGTATTCTTGCCCAGAAAATCCAATGGACAGTGGAGTCTGACAGGCTACAGTCAGCAACTGAGCATGCACACACTTGATTTAATCTAGTTTATTTTGAACATGCAGCTTGCATATTGAATCCATGAATTATTTTTGTAAAGTCTAAGATAAAATCATTATTGTTTACTACTGTTCTCAGTAAGAATTTAAAACTTACTATTTAAAGAAAGTACCTTTCTATGCTGCCAACAGTAAATGGTAATCTAAAATATGTGAAGCAGAAAGGAATGGTAATATTTCATTATTATAGCATACTCCATCCTGTTTTTATGTGCATTCCCAAGATGTGCATACACAAACTCTTTCTAAGAAGCAGGCTCTGAAAGGTTGTCGAGAATGACAGAGGATGAAGCCTAATATAGATTTAAAAATTCGATGTTAAGAATTAAATGTTTTTACATGCAATAATTATAACCATATTTTGCATATACAAACTGATACAGTGGCTTACATTCTCTTTGAAATATAATTAATTCATTTCAAGATAAAATGTATCAGGTAATATTTATATCTGTATTATTTTCTAGTGAGAAGGAAGTTCACATTATTTTTGTCATCTAGAACAGAGACATCAATGTTGACCTTTTCATTATTCACTGTTTTTTTTTTCTGATAATTCCTGTTGTGGTTTCTATTGTAGACATTTCTCAATGTTAAAAGACTTTTTCTCAAATCCATTTGCAAGTTATTTTCTGAGACTTAAATCCATTACATTATATGAAAAAATGAAGCAAACAATTCACATGTTAAGTAGTGACTGAGATTTCTGACCTGCTCAAAAAAGTCTATTTAGCCTAAAATGCTATAATAACCTGTGTTCATGCTTAATTGCTTAGCCATGTCTGACTCTGCAACCCTTTGGACTATAGCCTGCCAGGCTCCTCTGTCCATGGGATTATCCAGGGAAGAATAGTGGAGTAGGTTGTCATTTCTTTCTCCAGGGACTCTTCCTTACCCAGGGATCAAACCTGTGTATGTGGATTCTTTACCCACTGAGCCATTGAGGAAGCCCATATAATCACCTAATTATTCATAAATATCAATAATAATTGACTTGAATCCAAGCTACCTTGAACTTTATTTTCCCTTAGCTATAAGGCTGCAAGTTTTCTCATCTTATCTCCCAGCAAGGTGGGAAGGAAGTGTGGGAAACAATAAGAACTTCACTTTGAACCACTTTGGAGAGGTTGTCCTGTGGAAGTTAGATAAACAGTTCTGCAAGGGTGAAACCAATCTATTTTAATTAATTCAAGATATAAATAGACTGCTAAATAAAGCAACAATCATGTGAGAGATGTTTACTGATGAAATATAGAAATTTCCTGCCTAATCTAGGGCAAGTCAGTATTCTACCAACAATGAAAATAATAAAAAATAAAAAGATAAGGACTCATTAGGCTTATGTTCTTCATGAGAGACACAAATAAGTGTTTACAGCTGTGGGATGTTGTTGAAAGTCTGAGATGTCCAGAGCTTCTCAATCTCAACAGTACAGATCCTTGGGATCAGATGATATTTTTTGTGGTGGGAGGATGGAATGTTTAGCAGCATCCCTGATCTCTGTCCACTAGATGCCAAGAGTAGCACACACCCTCCAGATTTGACAACCAAAAATGCCTCCAGACATTGCCAGCTGTCCCCTGGGGAAGGTAAGCAAAAATGTTCCCAATAAGAAACACCAGGCTACATAAGGAGAGAAAATTGATCTTTGCATATAGTTATATAGAAGTCACTGATGACCTTGATAAACACAATTTGAATAGGAATGCTGAAAATAAATTTTAGAATGATGGGGGTGAGTGAATGAGAAGGAAAAAAAATGGAGACAACTCTGGAGAGAAGTGTTATCTGCGAAGAGGAAGAAAAAAGTGATACAATAGCTAGTAGAGGGTGTCGCATCAAGCTAGGCTCTTTTGGTTACTTCTGTTTATTTCTTGATTGTTTTCTCTTTTTAATAAATGAGAGGTGGTACTACATTTATTTCACCCAAATACTGCACACTTGTAAGTATTTTGATGAAATTCAGTAGGGTGGGAGAAGTTAGAACAGAAGAAGGAAACAATCCCTGAAGAGGAGAATTCAGCCTGAAAGTAGAAGAATTGACTTGCTAAGATGTTGATACTTTTATAACAGAGCATAGAGATTTAGTAGAAATCTAGCATCGGTGGGGGTTCCTGTGTGGCTCAGCAGTAAAGAAGCAGCCTGCAATGCAGGAGCCACAGGAGGTACGGGTTAAATCACTGGGTGAAGAAGATCCCTGGAGAAGGGAATGGCAGTCCACTCAGTTTTCTTGCCTGGAGAATCCCATGGACAGAGGAGCCCGGCAGGCTACAGACCATAGGGCTGCAAAGAGTCAGACACAACTGAAGTGACTTAGCACTCACACATAGCACTGGTGATGCATTTTCTTATTGAAGTTGAGAGCAAAGTCATCCACTGACAAGAAAAAGTAAAGATAAGTGTAGGTTGTGGAAGTAATAAAAGCAAAGTTCAACTTTATATGCATCAAAATGGATAATGTCCAGAAATCTCTGTCACTCTCTGACATTGATCTTGAGCTAGTATCTTAAATAAAACATACTCCTAATTCTAAGTTTGATTGCTAGAAAAATATACTTTCTGTAAAATTAATTACAATTCCCATTAAATGTTATTCTAATAAAACAATTTTTATTAGTTATGTTTTTGTAGCAAATAAAAAAGTAAGTCTTCCACTTCAAAATTAAGGAAAAATACATTTTTGTAGATCTTTTTGCATTTACAACACTGCATTCCAAGTAGCAATAATATAAGGAAAATTATTGTTAAGGAACAACTTTATCATTAAATCAATATAGTCTCTGACTTGAAATCAATTGGCTTAGAGTTTTAAATGGCTTTATTGATTTGAATCATAAAAGATACAAAAGAGGATACATTTGTACAAGTTCAATAACATAAAAAGGAGAAAATTTCTCCATGAGAAAAACTCAAACTTAACATGTGGATGACTACAGGAATTTGTGAACAAAGTAAATCATTTCCTATTCTATCACAAACTTAGAAGAAACTGCTGTCCATTTGTGATCTTATCCTCTTTTCTGACCTAGATATTCTGCATAAGATATATACCAGTGGCTTCTTTAGAAAGTAGTAACTCACCCCAGAGAAATGAACATAAATTGAGGAAATGTTGACTTTGACCTTCATTTTAAAAGCTTGACCGATGCTTTGATTTCATCTTTAGTTGGTTTATTTTCTGACCTGGAAGAGCGAAACATATTTACGTTTATAAAAAGTTCTGACTTTCATGACTAATGGATGTTAATTGCTATGACAGTGACATTTTGTATCTTACCCATATTTCTGTGTTACTTTTAATAGGAAAATCTTTGAGAACTAAATTACCAGGGTTTTTTTATAAAACCTAAAACACACTGCTTTGTAAAAATACAAAATTACTGCTAACATAAAGCTTCATATAAATCACAGGAAATTCTAAGACCTTTTTATAAATTTCCTTGAAATACATTTTACTTTAATAAATTTGGATTTTTCAAAAAGGTAATTAAGTAGCTACATGCACAAAAATGGTTATCCTGTTTGAGGTGTTTATAGAATCATTACTTTACCAATATTTTTGCTTATGTTGGCCACTCTAAAGAAGTATTGAAAAACCAGTGGCTTCTTTTTGATAACACATTATAAATGCTCTGGTGTTTTATTATAATCCTTTCTAACTGGTTCCACTTAGCCCATTCTTCTCTGTAGGCTGTTCTTAATCTCATTACTTAGGTGGGGACTCAGTTTATAGGAAATACCTAAACTGCACTTTGATCTCTACCAGAAACACCTTGTTTATCTACTGTATCCAAATGTGTTTAGCTCAACTTCAGGGAGAAATGTTCATTTTTTAAAGTTATTTTAAAAATAAGATCAATAAAATTAATAATTATTGAAAAGCAGCTGGTGGGACTTCCAAAATTTTTAATTTTGTATATCCAGATTTTGAATGTTGATCTGCCTCATCTTCAGTTCATTGAGGTAGCCAGATAAACATCTTTGACAATAAGTAAAGATTTCCTTCCTAGTAAATTGCCTAATATTTTCTACAACAGAACTAATCAAGAATCATAATTTATTGATTTATAAGAGCATAAACTTCTCTCTAAAGTTTTTAAAAATTTAATTCATAGCGTGACTGTCAAGTATCAAGATTAAAATAAAAAAACTTTTATAGTGATTTTTTAAAGGAAGCGGTTGGGAATTTAAGAATTCCATGTTAGAATGACATTGTGTTTCTTGTTCTTTTCTTCTGAATGTCCAAATTTCCTTCTTCAGGGCACTGAGAGGTAAATAACATTCTTTTAATGCATCAGTATAGTGGGGTAAGGCCTACATGAGAGTCACAAATACAGTTATCTGTGAATGGTGGATGATGGATCAGAATTTGATGTCACCTTTCATAAGTGATGTAGTTTATTTTTGGTAAAATATTTATTTTTATCAGTTTATTCTTGGATCAGGCACCAGATAGAGTTTAAGCGAATAACTAATTTCATTACATATAGAAATTTAATGCTTTCATGACAGTAGACGCTGGTCAATCTTTTTAGAATCCTGACAATGATCAAATTCTTCAGGCAAAAATATATCAACAGAGATGCTGTTACAGAGATGTAGATGTTCTGTGTATTTTACCCAAGAAAGATACTCCATAGAACTCCATTATACACTTAATTTTTGTACAGTTCTCTATACAAAATGAAGGGCTAATTGATGGTCAGATGTCAGTCAATTAAGTTTTGAATTCTTAAAATTTAGGCAAGTGGATGTTTCATAGATAAAAACTACCTTTGTTCTACCAGAATAAAACAGTCATTAAAAAAAAAAAAACCTACCTGAAAATACAGGGCAAGGAAATTTATGAACACACACACAATGAAAATATAAAGGCTGAAAGAATAGTGTAAAGAAATGTTCTCAGGGTTTCTATGAACTAATATTATATTTAGTGCATAGAAAAGACCATATTTCTCTTACCTCACCCCAAATAAAGATCACCATGCCCTCCTCCAGGGGATCTTCCCCACCCAGGGATTGAACCTGCAACTCTCATGTCTCTCCTGCTTTGGCAGGTGGGTTCTTTACCACTAGCACCACCTAGGAAGCCCAAAAGATTAAAAAGATGAGTGAAAATGTTTGTGCTGGGGTTGTTGTTGTTGTTCAGTTGTGTCTGACTCGTTGTGACTCTATGGACTGCAGAACCAGGCTTCCCTGTCCTTCACTATCTCCTAGAGGAGGTTGATCAAACTCATGTCCATTGAGTCAGTGATGCCATCCAACCAATTCATCCTCTGTCATCCCCTTTTCTTCCTGCCTTCAGTCTTTCCCAGCATCAGGGTCTTTTCCTATGGGTCGGATCTTTGCATCAGGTGGCCAAAACACTGCAGGTTCAGCTTCAGTATCAGTCCTTCCATGAGTACTCATGGTTGATTTCCTTTAGGATTGACTGGTTTGTTCTCCTTGCAGTTCAAGAGCCTTCTCCAACACCACAGTTCAAACGCATCAGTTCTTTAGCACTCAGCCTTCTTTATAGTCCAACTCTCACATCTATGCATGACTACTGGAAAAACCATAGCCTTGACTATAAGGACCTCTGTCAGCAAAGTGATGTCTCCGCATTTTTATATGCTGTCTATGTTTGTGCTGGGATGACTAGTTATAACTCTAAGACTCATTTTCGTGTAAGCCTTTGGAGACCAGTTAGCTTTTTATAAGAACATTACACCACATTAGGGTTACTTGATTTTGTTATTATTCCATGTTTAAGGCTGAATAAGAACTTAAATTCAGCAATTTTTATTTATTAAAAAAGAATTTGTTTTGGAACACACACACATATGTACACAGAAAATCAATATTCGCATTCATTGTATAACAAAAGTATTTTAATTCCTTAAATAACCTTGTGATGATTTCCAAAGGATAGGGCTATATACAGATTGAGCGACTTCACTTTCACTCTTCACTTTCATGCATTGGAGAAGGAAATTGCACCCCACTCCAGTGTTCTTGCCTGGAGAATCCCAAGAATGGCAGAGCCTGGTGGGCTGCCATCTATAGGGTCGCACAGAGTCGGACACGACTGAAGAGACAGCAGCAGCATATACAGATTAAATATTAATAAAATAAGTTCTCTGGCCAAAAATGTTATGTTGAGATATTAGCAAATTACTATGTACATTTATTACACACCATTTTAGGTGCCAGGTAAGTATTTTCTGACAGACTCTCCTTGGCATCACCAGATGGCTGCCAGGACCAACTGGAACAATATAATCTAGGTCATATATAAGGCCAAACAATTTTCCCCTCAAACTTAGAACACAAGTCCTATATTTCTCTTGATTGGATAATCTTAAATTAAGTACCAGTCTTCCAGCCAATCACTTGAGCTATAACTAAGAATTTCACGGTACTCTGTGTGTGTGTAGAGAAGGCAATGGCACCCCACTCCAGTACTCTTGCCTGGAAAATCCCATGAGCGGAGGAGCCTGGAGGGCTACAGTCCATGGGGTCGCTGAGGGTCGGACATGACTGAGCGCTTCACTTTCACTTTCACTTTTCACTTTCATGCATTGGAGAAGGAAATGGCAACCCACTCCAGGGTTCTTGCCTGGAGAATCCCAGGGACGGGGGAGCCTGGTGGGCTGCGGTCTGTGGGGTCGCACAGAGTCGGACACGACTGAAACGACTTAGCAGCAGCAGCAGCTGTGTGTGTGTGTGTGCTTAGTTGCTCAGTCATGTCTGATTCTCTTCTCCAGGGGATCTTCCCAACCCAGGTATAGATCTCAAGTCTCCATCATCACAGATTCTTTACCACTTGAGCCACCAGGGTAGCCCACTAATTAGTTTAGACCCAAATCAGTAGTGAAATAAAATTTTAATGAAATAAAAATTGAGTAGATGCTCATAAATGGAAGAATACATCAGATCAATTAAGAGTATTATGTGTATTTTGCTGGTGAACAACTACGAATAGTATTTGAAAATAAAAAAGTTTTCCTCTGACAAAAGAACTTTTATTCAACTTTATAATCATCATGTGAACATAAAACAATGTAATGAAACAAAATAATTTGGTGGGCAGAGAAGAATTTGATTAGATTTTTAAAGAAATATTTTCATTTTGAGACTTTTATTCTCTTTCATGATCCATTTTTTCTCATATGCTATGTAAGTCTAGTACCATTGCTTGAACCATAAAAATTCAATAGAAATCATAGGAATTCAATAAATTCTGAATTATTAAATATAAATTGATGGCAGAAAGTCTATATAGTAAAAAGTTGAGTTTTATTATAACCTTTTAAAAATTAAATTAAAAATTCAAACTCAAATAAATATTTTAAAAGAGAATAATTGGCTGTCCTACTTTTTTTCCCCTCAAAGAAGGATGATTTTTTTAGCTTGAATAAAATTTGTGCTGTGAAAAAAATGCATATGTTCATTTTGGCCTAATCAGAGAGTGCTAATTTTTTCCTTCCCTGAAAGCATTCAGGTTTATACATGATTTATTGTGAATTTACTTTTAGTTTTCCCTGCAGAAGACAAGGGACTCAGAGTAGTGACCTTTTCTAATTTTATGAATGTTCTGTAAAATAGTCCCTTGCCTTTCAAATTACATTAAAAATCAAAAGCCCATGGTAACTTTGAAAAGACTTACTTTTCCTTAATTAAATTATTTCAAGATGTATCTCTTTGCTATTAATCTTATTTCTATTCTAACAAGAGGAGAAATAAGTATATACCATTCCATTCTCTCCCTCTCTCTCCCTCTTCTCTGGATATAGATTCTTCTTTATGAATACATAGAAGGATCCCTCAATTGATATAGATAGATAAACATTATGAAAATTAGTCACTGAAAATTGAAGGTTATTATCTCTAATTTTTTCTCCCTAGGTTTCTTAGAACTAACTTTATCCCAAGTTCTTTGATATCAATAGTTAGCATACTCTTCAGTATTACGCTTCTTCAGCTATTATATATGAGCTATTAATGACACATTGTGAGATAGATAGAAAAAAAATTAATAATAAAAGACACATTGTAATAAGATTCAAAGCTAGAGTTTTATTCTAGAACTGCATTGTTGTGGATTTTGCCATGTTTTTCCTTCCTGCTGCTGCTGCTGCTAAGTCACTTCAGTCTTGTCTGACTCTGTGGGATCCCATAGACGGCAGCCCACCAGGCTCCTCTGTCCCTGGGATTCTCCAGGCAAGGATACTAGAGGGAAGGAAAAGGAGCAATGTGTGTGGGGGTGTATTTTCTTAGATTTGGTTAAAAAAAATGCAATAAAAATCAAAGTGGTCCCATTTTCACTTAGAATCTTTCTTACCTCAATTCCTGAAGTAAATTTCTTTTTGTGCTAGAGCCAGGAGATTGTCCATGGCCATTCTTTCATAGGTGTGAGTACAACTATTACATTTTCTCTAGCCCTTCATTGATTGCATTTTCTGCAGAGTCCCTCATCATTTCTGAGGAACTCTCCTATAGCCACACTGAAATATGTGTCAGGTCCTGCTTAAAACATGTGCTTTTTAAAAAAAATCTAGAAATATATGTAAAAACAGGCACTACCTGTTCCATTTATTTGAACAATGAAATAATTTACAAAACAGTGTAAGAGATCATTTCACTTGGTAGACATAAGTGACTCTGAAGGAATTTATGGCAGTTTACTTATTAAGTCTATTGTTCATGGAGCTTCCCAGGTGGCTCAGTGGTAAAGAATGCTTCTGCTAATGCAGAAGACACAAGAGATGTAGGTTTGATCCCTGGGTCAGAAAAATCCCCTGGAGTAGGAAATGGCAACCCACTCCAGTATTCTTGCCTAGAAAACTCTATGGACAGAGGAGCCTGAGGGGTTGCTACGGTCCATGGGATCACATAGAGTAGGACGTGACTGAGTGCGCACATGTGCTACTATTCATAATAATGGCATTGTTTGAGTATGTGTAATTTTTAAAAGCCAACATCTCTGTCATTCATAGAATTTTTGAAGCATCTTTTTAATTGTAATATATTAAGACTCAGGTTTGACCTAAGAAAATGGAGGGAATTTGTGTTAATGTTATGACTTAGAGACATCTACTTTTATACTTTGTCATGAATAAGTGAACAAAACTACATTTGAATGGTGTTTGATTACATTCAAAAGTTAAATTATAGTTAATTTTAAATAAAAGAATCAGGGATTTTATTACTTTGAATATATCTCTTTATAATTGATCTCCACTATTATAATTTTACTATCAAGGAGCTTTCTAAAACATGACTAAAACCTAACACATGTTTAAGTACAATAGAGAAAAAATTTCAGTCTTTGTCAATATCATGTGTAAAAAGCTTGTCAATATGCATTTTTATAATAGTTGAATTCACACAAGTAGAATCCTCAAACATCTTTGTATCTACTTTGAATAATTTAAACATGCATTTTCCCTCTGAAATTTATTTGTGGGTTTAATTTAACCCAGGTGTAAATTTACTTTAATATTTGGTTTTTGGAAGTGAAAGTGAAAGTCTCTCAGTCGTGTCTGACTCTTTGTGACCCCTGGACTACACACTCCATGGAATTCTCCAGGCCTTTCCCTTCTCCAGGGGATCTTCCCAACCCAGGGATTGAACCCAGGTCTCCAGCATTGTAGGTGGATTCTTTACCAGCTGAGCTGCCGGGAGGGAAGAACAAAAAGCATTTTTATGGATTTAGGGGTTTGCTTTGAAAATTCCACCCCCTATGATAACAGGAGAGAACTAATGTCTGTTGTTGTTCTAATTCAGTCCCTAAATTGTATCTGACTCTTTGCAACCCCACAGACAATAGCCTTTCAGGATCCATTGTCCACGGGATTTCCCAGGCAAGAATGCTGGCATGGGTTGCCATTTACTTCTCCAGGGGATCTTTCCAATCCAGCGATAGAACTTATGACTTCTGAATTGTAGGCAGTCTCTTACATCCTAAGCACATTCTTTACCTCTGAACTATCAGGGAAGCCCATTAATGTCTATGCTGCTGCTGCTGCTGCTAAGTCGATTCAGTCGTGTCCGACTCTGTGCGACCCCACAGACGGCAGCCCACCAGGCTCCGCCGTCCCTGGGATTCTCCAGGCGAGAATACTGGAGTGGGTTGCCATTTCCTTCTCCAATGCATGAAAGTGAAAAGTGAAAGTGAAGTCGCTCAGTCGTGTCTGACCCTCAGCGACTCCATGGACTGCAGCCTTCCAGGCTCCTCCGTCCATTGGATTTTCCAGGAAAGAGTACTGGAGTGGGTTGCCATTGCCTTCTCCGAATCAATGTCTATAAGATGTTCTAAATTCTGTCTAAACAAGTTGCTATGGGGCCATAAAATAGCATATCAATCTCCTATTTATCACATATTTAAAATTTCCTAAACCTGATGATACCTTTCAATCCATATAAATTTAATGTAGCAGTGTATTTACCCTAAATATTTGTTAGTAAATTAACAGAAGGTCCCAAAATTAAAGGTCAGGATATTGGTTTGTTGTTTCCTCTCCACTTTAGTGGCTTGACTGATAAATAATGTGCATTAAAATATTATTTGTATAAAAATAAAGAAGCTGAAAATGATAGAAGAAAATATAAATGCTAATTAATATATTATATTAATAAAAGTTATTTCTAAGTCTAAAATTAAAGAATCACAAAGGAAAATATTACTATGCCTCCTGCATAAGAAAGCATCTGAAAAAATTTTAAAGACTATATATTTATTTGTAATACATATAACATGCTTGATGTATAAATAGTTTTAAAGATCAATTAAAATATGAATAAAATGTTTAAAGTAACACCAAAATGCTAACCATAATATAATTGGTAATATGGAAATAATTCAATCTCACTAGAAATCAAAAATAATTAAATCAAAACAAGTATGTATACTTTCAGCTATTTTTAAATTTATTATGATATCTATTTAAATTTGTTATCTTATTTTTGAATACTTCACTCAGTGTTAATAAAGTATGGGGAATCATACAGTAGGAAAATAAATTATTACAATTTTAAAGGATAATTTTTAAATATACATAAATGTGTTTAAAATTGCTTTTCATCCAGTAATTCTAATTATAGTAATTTATTCAAGAAGCATAATTCCATAATGGCTCAGAGGGTATAGAATCCTCCTGCAATGCAGGAGATCTGGGTTAGATCCCTAGGTCAGGAAGATCCCCTGGAGAAGGGAATGGCAACCCACTCCTGTATTCTTGCCTGTGAATGAACAGAGGAGCCGGGTGAGCTCCAGATCATGGGGTCGCAAAGAGTCAGACACTACTCAGCAACTAACACTTAAACTTTTTTTCAATCACATATAAACCTATATATATCTTTTAAGAGGTTCATCACATTGTGATTTATAACCTTGGGAGAAAAATTTTAAAAATCTAAAGTTCAAATGCATAATTCAGAAAATACATTTTAACTTATTCTCACAGTAAAATATTTATGTTCCTTTAAACTAGTATAAGTATTATTTTACAAATACTGTATGATATTACATATATGTGGAATCTAAAAAAAAGCAAAGTAATGAATATAACAAAAAGTAATTGTAATAAAATTATAGTTTAGAATATTTGATGATGTACACTCTACAGTATTATTAAATAAAAACCATATACAAAATATATAGTATGGTACAATTTTTCAAAATTATGTGTATATACAGAGAGATTCAAAGACTGAAACATTGCAAACTATGTTAATATGTGTAAATTTTACATGTTTCATTTGCATATTTTTATTTCTTAAATATTCTAAAATAATCATGTATTATTTGAAACAGCAATTTAAAAAAATCAGTGAAGCTATTCTGTGATATTGTGATACTTTAATGATGGATGCAAGTTAGCATAAATTTGTCTAAACTCTTACTATGTACACCCCCAAGCATAAGCTATAGACTCTGGGTGATTATAATGGGTTGTTAATGTGGGTTCATCAATTGTTAACATGTGTACCCCTCTCATGGGGGATGTTGATAATGGAGGAGGCTATGCAAATAGCTTCCCTGATAGCTCAGTTGGTAAAGAATCCACCTGCAATGCAGGAGACCTGGGTTCGATCCCTGGGTTGGGAAGATCCCCTGGAGAAGGGAAAGGCTACCTACTGTAGTATTCTGGCCCAGAGAATTCCATGGACTGTATAATCCATGGGGTCGCAAAGAGTCAGACATGACTGACCGACTTTCACTTTTACTTTTTTCACGCATATAGCAGGGCTTCCCAAATGGCGCAGTGGTAAAGAATCTGCTTGCCAAGCAGGGGACGCATATTCAATCTCTCAGTCAGGGAAGATCCCCTGGAAAAAGAAATGGCAATCCACTCCAGTATTTTTGCCTGGGAAATTCCATGGACAGAGGAGCCTGGTGGCCTACACTTCATGGGGTTGCAAAGAATCAGACATGACTTAGCAACTGAGCACACACACATGCCAACAGCAGGGTACAGGAATATCTGGGTAATCTGTTCAATTTTCCGGAGACTCTAAAACTCCTTTTTAAAGATAATCTACTTTAAGAGAAAGAAAAATAGAAATGTTTATTTTCTTTTCTAATTGGGTACATACAGCTACAACACAATCATACCTTAGAATCAGTTCAACTTACATCCTAAATAGATGAAACTTAATGTGATTATTCTTTTTTTTTAATAGAAGTATAGTTGATTTATAATATTGTGTGAGTTTCTGGTTTATAGCAAAAGGATTTAGTTGTAGATAGATAGATATAGTTCCCTATTCTAGGAAGTAGAATCTTGTATTTATCCATTCTATATATGTTTACATCTGCTTGTCCTAAACTCCCAATCCAACCCTCCTTGGATGCCCTCCCTGAAAAAATAAATGTGATTACAGTATTCTTAACCAGCAGTGTGCATTTTACTGATGAGTCAGGAAATTAATTTATTTTAGAACTAAACTGAATAGAATAAGAATCAATTAAAAATATTGGAGTACTTTTCTTGCTATTCCTGTCCTCAGTTGCTCAGAGTTTGTTGGGTGAGTCAATCGTACCATCACAAATTCTTACTTGAGTAGAATTTATGAAGAAAGGATGGAGAATATGGATATTCTTGGCAGAAGGACCAGTATGAGCAAAGTCGTGAAGATTGAAATAACATAAAAGGATACATACTGTTAGGTGTTCAAATTTTGATAGCCGGGCATAGGCCAAAGCATGTGCCTTGAAAAGATGACTGAACTTTATTTTGTGGGTGATTGATGGTCACTTGATAAGAGCTTGGTGGGGAAGGCTCAAGATAGCACAGCCCTGGGGATGGAGCCACAAGTCATCTGTGATGCATGTTTTCCTCTGGATCACTCTTTTTTTTTTTTTTTTAATTTTATTTTTTTTTTAAACTTTACAATATTGTATTAGTTTTGCCAAATATCGAAATGAATCCGCCACAGGCATACCTGTGTTCCCCATCCTGAACCCTCCTCCCTCCTCCCTCCCCATACCCTCCCTCTGGGTCGTCCCAGTGCACCAGCCCCAAGCATCCAGTATCGTGCATCGAACTTGGACTGGCAACTCGTTTCATACATGATATTATACATGTTTCAATGCTATTCTCCCAAATCTCCCCACCCTCTCCCTCTCCCACAGAGTCCATAAGACTGATCTATACATCAGTGTCTCTTTTGCTGTCTCATACACAGGATTATTGTTACCATCTTTCTAAATTCCATATATATGCGTTAGTATACTGTATTGGTGTTTTTCTTTCTGGCTTACTTCACTCTGTATAATAGGTTCCAGTTTCATCCATCTCATTAGAACTGATTCAAATGTATTCTTTTTAATGGCTGAGTAATACTCCACTGTGTATATGTACCACAGCTTGCGTATCCATTCATCTGCTGATGGGCATCTAGGTTGCTTCCATGTCCTGGCTATTATAAACAGTGCTGCGATGAACATTGGGGTACACGTGTCTCTTTCCCTTCTGGTTTCCTCAGTGTGTATGCCCAGCAGTGGGATTGCTGGATCATAAGGCAGTTCTATTTCCAGTTTTTTAAGGAATCTCCACACTGTTCTCCATAGTGGCTGTCTCGTTTGCATTCCCACCAACAGTGT
>NW_011494772.1:5596746-5597534 GCF_000754665.1 Bison bison bison | reverse complement strand
GTATATTTTTGAGATTAGTTGTTTGTCCATTGCTTCATTTGCTATTATTTTCTCCCATTCTTAAGGCTGCCTTTTCACCTTGCTAATAGTTTCCTTTGTTGTGTAGAAGCTTTTAAGTTTAATTAGGTCTCATTTGTTAATTTTTGCTTTTATTTCCAATATTCTGGGAGGTGGGTCATAGAGGATTCTGCTGTGATGTATGTCAGAGAGTGTTTTGCCTATGTTCTCCTCTAGGAGTTTTATAGTTTCTGGTCTTACGTTTAGATCTTTAATCCATTTTGAGTTTATTTTTGTGTATGGTGTTAGAAAGTGTTCTAGTTTCATTCTTTTACAAGTGGTTGACCAGTTTTCCCAGCACCACTTGTTAAAGAGATTGTCTTTAATCCATTGTATATTCTTGCCTCCTTTGTCAAAGATAAGGTGTCCATATGTGCGTGGATTTATCTCTGGGCTTTCTATTTTGTTGCATTGATCTATATTTCTGTCTTTGTGCCAGTGGATCACTCTTGAATGTCCTGAAATACCAAAGGGTGAAGAGGTGTTAGGCGTTAGGGATGAATGTACACTTAGTCCTCAGCCTTAAAGAATTAGAAATGTGTTACACAGAGTGTTTCTCAAAGAGATAAATTCACCATCTCTCGCTTGGTTTGAGAAGAAAAGTTTCAGTTTCCATGTCACTGAAAATTTTGATGAATTAGAAGTTGAATATATTTCCCTACAAAAGGATAGAAAGTGAAGTCGCTCAGTCATGTCCGACTCTTTGCGACCCCATGGACTGTAGCCTACCA
>NW_011494772.1:5535638-5596600 GCF_000754665.1 Bison bison bison | reverse complement strand
TGCAATGCGGGAGATGTGGGTTCGATCCCTGGGTGGGGAAGATCCCCTGGAGAAGGAAATGGCAACCCACTTCAGTATTCTTCCCTGGAGAATCCCATGGACAGAGGAGCCTGGTGGGCTACAGTCCACGGGGTCGCAAAGAGTCGGACACGACTGAGCAACTTCACTTTCACTTTCTCCAGGGATCTTCCCAACCCACGGATAAGACGCTTTACCGTCTGAGCCACTGGGGAAGTCTCTGGCTCAGACAGTAAAGCGTCTGCCTGCAATACGGGAGACCCAGGTTCGATCCCTGGGCTGGGATGATCTCCTGGAGAAGGAAATGGCAACCCACTCCAGTATTACCTTCCTGGAGAATCCCAAGGATGGAGGAGCCTGGTAGGCTACAGTCCATGGGGTCGCAAAGAATCGGACACAACTGAGCGACTTCACTTCTTCACAAAAGGATATATCAAAGAGTTTACTATGCTAATTTGCATTCTGAAACTTTAAGAGAACTTGGCATGTAGAATATTCTTTAACCCTCTAAGTCGTCGTGTTGTGTTGCTTGTGTGCTTAGTAGTGTCCGACTCTTTGCAACCCCAAGGACTACAGCCTGCCAGGTTCCTCTGTCCATGGGATTTCCCAGACAGAAAAAATAGACTCTTTCTCTTTTTTCTGTCTCTCGCACATTAAAACTATAGCATTTTATATACAAAACTGTGTGCCTTTTTATAAATTTAAAAGTACACTTTAAAGATTGGAGGCTTCCCAGGTGGCACTAGTTAGAAAGAACCTGTCTGCCAATGCAGAAGAATACTGGAATGGGTTGCCATTTCCTTCTCCAGGGGATCTTCCTGACACAGGGATCAAACCTGCTTCTCTTGCATCTCCTGCATTGGCAGGCAGATTCTTTTACCATTGTGCTACCTGAGAAGCCCTCTAACACTATTGAGCCTATTTATTTGGTGGGGGTTTTTTTTTTTTGAACTTTAGAAATAATTGTTAGATATTCCTTCCATAGGGTTCAAAGCATTTTGCATTTCCAACTGCAATCTACAAATTGCCTCTTTTTTATAGCATAGAAATATGATACCATGGAACACACTTGTAAAACACTTCGAATGCAGAAACAAGGAAAATTTAAAAATCCAGTGTTAGTCAATGAAGAATTTGTAATGGCATAAAATCAAACATATACACTTATGTTTATGGTTTGGTTATTAATTGAAAAGAGTTAAGCAAATGTCTATAATTTTTTAAAAAGGAAGATGTGACAGGTATTTACATATGAATCATCTTGGATTTTTATTGGAATATAAGCCAGAGACTTCGGTGGATGGAGAATTACTATTCTGGAATCAGATGCAACATATTTTGGAGGACAAATCAAGGGAAGAGAGGAAAAATATAAATTTCAGAATTATTTCAGTTTGTTATAATTCTTTTTTATATTATTTCCCCCATTACCTCCAAGAAAAAAATGGTGGTGAGAGCAGGAAGAAATATAGTTTTAAATATTTTGAATTATTTTTTTATATATCTTGTTTCATTTATAGAGCCATAATTAGAAGCTTATGTTTTATTCTATTTTTAATATGACTTTATTATGCATTTAAAAATAGTGATCTAGTGAAGTGTGAATCTAATCAAGTTATACTTTTAGTTCAAACTACAAATATATACCCACAATAATGCTTCTTTAGTTTTCCTTTTATATCTGTGAGTTTGGGGGATTCAGGGGTGCTGCTGTGGGTAAAATCTGAATGGTCATTTGGGATGACCCTGAGGGATGGGATGGGGAGGGATATGGGAGGGGAGTTCAGGATGGGGGATACATGTACACCCATGGCTGATTCATGTCAATGTAGAGCAAAAACCACTACAATATTGTAATTATCCTCCAATTAAAATAAATAAACTAATAAAAAAGAAAAAAAAAGATTGCTTCAAAGGGAAAAGAAAAAGCCTTTCATATTTAGATATTTCATAATTTTTATGTGATTTATAGCAAACACTGCAGGTCATGTATTGAAAAAGTGTCAAAGAAGAGATCATGTGTTGTTGAAAAATAAAGAACTCTCCAGTATCTTTTATGCTTATTGCAGTTTCTTTTCTCATTAAAATTTTCCATGTCTCAATTATATGACAGTAACCAGCAGGGGCTGCTCTTAGCATTACAGGCAAACTAATTTTCTCTGTACTCAAATTATCTTTAGTGCTTGTTCTGAATATAACTGAAATGCATTTAGCTCCTTGAACAGTTTATAGTAAAACTACTGGCCTATTCTTTTCTGGACAATTGTTTTTTGTTTATTTGCCATTATACTTTGTTTTTAAGCTTCCTCTAAATGAGGGCCATAAAAATTAATGAAAATCGTACCATTTCTTACAAATCTTTGTAATTTTTTAATTGGTATATGTATAAAATATGAAAGACTAATTAGGGAAGATGTGTTCAAAGGATAAACTATAGAGTTTTAATAAAAATAGCAGGAAGGAGAACAAAAATGTATTTCTACTAATAGTTCTGATTTCACATAGAAGCTGGCTTTACTTAGGGAGTGTGTGAGCCCTGAGTCGCTAAGTCATGTCCAATTCTTTGTGATCCCATGGACTGTAGACCTCAGGGCTCCTCTGTCCATGGGATTTTTCCAGGCAAGAATACTGGAGTGGGTTGCTATTCCCTCCTCCAGGAAATCTTCCCAGCCCAGATATTGAACCTGCATCTCCTGTGTCCCCTGCATCTGAGGCAAATTCTTTACCACTGCTCCACCTAGGAAACCAGTCCACATAATACACAAAGCAAATTTAGTCTTGTCTTTTTTGTTTTTTTTTTAAGTTTCCAGGTCATTGGAGAAATTTTAATATGGTGGTTCCCTCAAATGGCTTTTGAACCTGTACTTGAAGAGACATAATCTCTGTGTATTAGTATTTGGTCAGAAACAGTATTACTTGTCAAAGGGTAACTGCACCATATTCATGAAAACTGCTACACTGCAGGTAGGGGGAGTGTAATTCTCACAATTTCTAAATTACACTGTGGTTTCCCCAGTCTTGCTGCTCTTCTGTGTTTTATTTATGTCCTAGCTTTCTTGGAGAAGCTCCAAATAGTTGAATAAATCATTTGTCTTATGATGTCTAAGTATCATAACTAAGGAAATCTGATTACTAGTGATAATGCTGCTGCTTTTATTATTTCCAATTAAGAAACATACTGCTGATCAGATGCTATTAAGACTCTCCAAGTGCCCAAATCATATTTTTGGATAAGACCTCCCTTCTAATAACTCACTCATAGACATCTCAAGGTTATTGCTAATAGCGTGTCTGAGATTGTCAAATTTGAGACTCAGCACTAATTAGGGAACTTGGTACTTTGTCATTACACATGTGCATTTGGGTATATCTTGGGACACTCGTGTGGTTAGGTGAGAAGCAATGGGGAAGAATTACAAAGGAGGTTTAGGGGTTTTAAAATCTAATGGAGAAAATTTTGAGCATGGATGTATACAGTCTGAATTCTACATGAGTAAGTACCTTTAGATGAAAAACTACAAACGCTTTCAAGTATTCATATTACATAAAATTTATCTGTAGTCTCTCTGTACATTATAAACTTTTTATAGTCAAATTTTATGAGGAAATTAAACAGATTTTATGATTAGTTTTATGTTTCTTGGAAACTGACAATTGGTCTTTTCCTTTTATATTAAGATTATTGATTACATGAATCGTTCAATAAAATAAATTCTAAAAAATATCAAAATCTATTTATTTTGGTGTGAAGTATCTATTCATTTATTCACTGTGTACTTATTAAACAGTTTCCATGGGACAGACACTTTCTAGGTTCTAGAAGTGCTCATTCAAAAAAGACTCGTTCTTTACCTTCAAGGAGTTTATCAGTTCTTGTATTATTCTGGACTCAATAAGTGTGTAATAAGAGACAACCACCCTAGAATAAAAGTTAGCAACCATAGGTCCCTGCGGATTTATGTCATAAGCTCATTTTAAAACTTTATCCTGAGAAAAAGGCATATATGAAGATTTGTGCTAACAATATTCAGATTAATAGAAAGACAAAGATATTTGAAGCATCAGTAAAAAGATATTAGAAAACTAGCTAGACTTCAAGATGTAGCCCTACCTCCACATGATCCTGCCCTGATTCTTCTCTTATCTCATCTTCTCTAGGGCCAAACATTACTCTTTCTCATGCCCCTACCCAACTTCTTTGTTATAAGCCAGTTTATGGATTATATCTCTTTTCAACTCTACATGACGCTTTTAGAATAATGGTTTGTACATAACTGTCTTCAAAGAGTGATTGAGTAAATCAATGTTTTTGATTCCATTTTGTCCATCTGGGTTACTATTTCTACTTTATCTCTACATTATCTGAGGGAAAGTCAGTTTCTCCTCTTTGAATTTGCTTGGATTAGATCTGAAGATCTCTAAATTTGCTTTTATAGTGAAAGTCGCTCAGTCGTGTCCAACTCTTTGTGATCCCATGGACTGTACAGTCCATGGAATTCTCCAGGCCAGAATACTGGAGTGGGTAGCCTATCCCTCCTCCAGCAGATCTTCCCAACCCAGGAATTGAAGTGGGGTCTCCTGCACTGCAGGCGGGTTCTTTACCAATTGATCTATGAGGGAAGCCCTTGCTAATATAAAGACTTCCTAATTCAACCATTCTATCCCTTTTTTTTGGACAAATGATCAGCACAAGGGGAGACTAAAGACATTTTGATCTGATCACATTGATTTCCAGAGACCTTCGAGATTATGGTTACTACACTACACCTTCAAGTTATTGCAATTATTTATATTTTCATGGCACTTTGTATGTTGCCAGACATTTTAAGATCACTTTTTTTTTTCCTTTCCATGCTGTGCACAGCAGCCCAGTGAAGAAAATAGGTAAGAAAATGGAGTAGAGACAGAAATGTTAAATTTAATTCAAGTTCACAAAGAAGATATTAGATCTTACAGTCCAAATCCTGTGTACATGGGCTCATAGTGTGTAAAAAGCAATATCATGAGATCCAAAGTTATAGAACTCTTGGCTTGTTCACCAGAAATAAAGGTAGGAAGACTGTAAGTGGAAGGGAAAGAAGATTATATCTGACTTTAGATCCTTAATCACATTAGTCCTCTTCCATGATTGAGTTATATGGAGTTTGTGTGGTCACCAAAGAAAAGAAAGAGGGGGTTGGGTTGAAATATCTGCTGCTTGCAGGTAGGGTTTAGTCACCCTGGCCTTACTTGAGGGACTTCCTAGGTGCCATTAGTGGTGGGGAATCTGCCTGCCAATGCAGGAGACCTAATAGACACAGGTTCAATCCCTGGATCGGGAAGATCCCCTGGAAGAGGGCATGGCATCCCCCTCCAATATTCTTGCCTTCTTGCCTAGAGGATCCTATGGACAGAGGAGCCTGTCAGGGTGCGGTCCACAGCGTGGCACAGAGTTGAACACAACTGAAAAGGCTTAGCACGTACTCATGCATGGCCTTATTTGAACTTTTGGGAAATGTCACAATGTAATGAGAATCATCAGTCTTGACCTTATAATTACAGCACCTCTGGTAGATGAAGAGCTGATCACTTATAGAAAAGTGGTCTATGTTCTTTAACACCGTATAGCACATTTCTTTGTTTATAAAATAAATCATCCTCTTTTTTATTTTTCTGAAACAGTAAAAGGGAGTGAGTCAATTGTTGGGAGAGGGAACAAGAAAATAAACACAATAAATAACACATACTTACACAAATGAGTTTTTAATTCTCATCCAAAGAGAGATGATCAAGCTTTCTAAGCCATATAGAGATTTAAGTCAACAGGCCAGGATAGGAAGGGTTTAAAATAGATATAATTAACCAATATCTCTAGGGAAGTTGTGAGTCCTATACTCAGGAACAAAATTTTTTCCTAAAGACACAATTTGTTATTGTTTTTTAATGCTACTTTTAAGGGGAACCAGAATTAAAAAGGCAGACTTAGACAAGGATGATCTCCCCTACACTAATACTTAATTCTCTTTGTCCATTTATCCCCTTCCTCCACCTACTTTTCCTGACAAATTAGCCCAACCCCTCATTTCTCCAGTATTATCTTGTCACATTCACTAGAAACACTCATTTAACAATACTACCTTTGGCCACCCAATTAAGCCATTTCTGTCAAACTTAATTGTCTTCTATTTACTTCCTTGTTTGTCTCTTGTCAGTTTTCTAGAGGACGTTGTGCCTTCAGCATTTGTTATTTTGCCTGACCTAGATTAATTGTTCAATAGATAATTGTTAAAATAATAATGATATAATATTGTAGTATTTTTCTAAAGGCAAACTAGAAACAGAGCCTTAAAACTTAATTTGTTACAAAAGCAAATTAATGAATATTTGAATTCACCATTGTCAAGAGGCATAAAATTAATATTAACAAAAAAAAGTAGATAATTTTTTCAATGGGAAAAAAGTAATATCCATCCCTGCAATACTCTTATCATTTAATGCCTCTGTTAGTCACTAAATCACGTCAGACTCTTTTTGAGACCCCGTGTAGACCCCACTGTAACCTGCCAGGCTCCTCGGCCCATGGGATTTCCCAGGCAAGAATATTGGAGTGAAGTTGCCGTTTCCTACTCCATTAATGCCTCTACTTGAAAGTGATTATCAGGGATGTTTCCTGTTAAACAAAGATGTTGGGAAGAGACATTTAGGACTAGATGAACAAGACTTACCCTGTGCTGAAACAAAGGAGTTTTCCTTGGGGTTAAGGAAATTGACTATTAAGGTGAACGCTCTGGTTCCACTTAGCTTCATGGACAGAATGTGAAGCCTGTAAAAGCTACACTCGGGTTTTTTTCTTGACCATCGAATCTCTCATTCACCTTTATAATTCTCTTTGAGGAAGTGCCCTGACAATCTCTAGCGATTTGAAAGATTAAGGAATGTTCTTGATCCTCCAAAAATTCCCTAAGAAGCTGAAACTTTCCTACCTATTTCTTGAGGATTACACGAACTACCTCCTTCTCATGCGTTGCACTCTCCATTCAGAAAATGAAACCTCCCTGATGAAAGCTGATATACAGATATTTGATTGATACCTGTCTTAACACAATACACCATCACATCTGTTGGCAGTTTGCATTATTATCCATTGATGTCTATATTCAACTTTTAATAAATGAAGATCATACATTAAGAAATTATCCTCGGAAAGGCTTTGATCATAAGAATACGTGTTCTTTGTTTCTGTAAAGGACACTAATGAAAGGTAGTAGTGTGTGTGACTTTCAAGAGAGATATATATATATCTGTCCTCCTTAAAACACACACACACACACACACACAAATGACTTCTGTCCCTGCATTTTGCAGTATGTATTAAGAACAGACAGAAGGGGGAAAGAAAATGTGAAAATGAAGGCATATATCAGAGTGATATGGCCACAAGCCAAGGAATGCCAGTAGCCATAGGAAACTAATAAATATTCAAGATCATCCCCCACCACAAAAACAAAAGAAAAGGACAAAACACATATATTGCTCTAAAATGGATGCCACAGTAGCTTGGTATCCCTTGATCTATCCTTTGTGTAAGGAAATTACCAACTAAAGAAATTATAACTTGAAACTATATCAATATTTATTCTTTCAGATCTTAATCATGTTAGAACTAGAAGAAATCTTTAAAAATGAGTCAAATTTTCCCATCCTGTAAATAAAGAAATTGAAGAACAAATAGGCCAAGTGATTTGCCAAAGTCAAAGCTAGTAAGTAGAAAAGTTAATACTAGGAGTCATCTTCTAGTTTTGTGGTCCTATGTTTGTTCTATTGATGCCCCTTTTCCCCTCCAGTCTATACTAAACATTACCCAGTCTCTAAAATCTAATCAAGTGTATAGTTCTTTATTCAGTGACCTAATTTGATTAAATATCAAAATTTAAACAATAAAGAACTCAATTTTTTTACAACAATTTTAATGCTTTGTCCCTTTTACCATTGTTTCTCTTTACTTATGAATTTCTACTATGATGTGGATTATTTTTGAAGTGTGCCTGTAAAATTTAAGAGTGCTAGACTTGTGCTGTGCTTAGTCGCTCAGTCATGTCCGACCCTTTGTGACCCTATGGATTGTGTCAGGCCAGGCTCTTCTGTCTATGGTGATTCTCCAGGCAAGAATACTGGAGTTTGGGTTGCCATGCCCTCCTCTGGGGGATCTTCCCAACCCAGAGATCAAACCCAGGTCTCCCACATTGCAGGCAGATTCTTCAGTGACTGAGCCACCAGCGAAGCACAGGCTAGACTTAAGAATACTTTAATACATATTTGAGGTTGGCAATTTAATATACAATAAAAATGATAGATGCAGTTGTGAAGTTTGTATATAAAAACATCTACATATGATACAGTATCTAGCACATAGCTGAAGCTCTGTAGCACTCTGTTAAATGAATGTATTCATTAACTGGGTGCAGAAACATGAAAAACAATCATGTATTCAAAACCAAACCGTGAGCAGGAAGTGGAGTTTCTGAAATGCCTGTCTCCTGGGACCAAGGATGTCTACAGAATATTTTTATATTTGGTTTTTTTGTGGATGAGACATAGCATGAAGTACTGAACAGTGATTAGCTAGCTTGGGAGTTAGAAACTTGGATTTCAGTCTGTTTTTGTTTTAACTACCTGGAGAGGTAGCCTCCCTTTCTTGGGCCATATCTTTGTAAAATATAAATAAAGAATTTGGAATCAATGTGATTAATGTTGTTAAAAGAAATTCTCTTCTCAACAATGGTTGCATAATTCTCTTTACCTAGCCCCTTATGTTAGTTTGCTATAGGTGTGCATAATGAAGTACCACATCTTAAATTTCAGCTTTTCTCCTTTCAAGCTGTGTGATCTTGAATATGTCAGTTCCTCTCTTTCAGCCTCTGAATTCTAATCCATAACATGGTCAAGTGGAACCAGATTACCTTTCAAATCCAATCCAACTCTGACATGTGGAAGGAAGAAAATAAATGAATACAGGTTCCAGGGAAGTGATAGATAAAGCAAAATGGTGAAAAGCCCATAGTAGAATAAAACAAAGCTAATGCAATGGCACCCCACTCCAGTGCTCTGGCCTGGAAAATCCCACGGACAGAGGAGCCTGGTGGGCTGCAGTCCATGCGGTCGCGAAGAGTCGGACACGACTGAGCGACTTCACTTTCACTTTTCACTTTCATGCATTGGAGAAGGAAATGGCAACCCACTCCAGTGTTCTTGCCTGGAGAAACCCAGGGACGGGGGAGCCTGGTGGGCTGCCGTCTATGGGGTCGGACAGAGTCAGACACGACTAAAGCGACTTGACAGCAACAGCAATGTGGTATTCAAACCAAGATATCAGTTTCTTTAATGATTTGAGCTGGGGAATATAATTCTAACAATAAACCATTATTGAAGCTGTAGGTTTTAAATGACTTAAAAAAAATTTAAACACGTATGATTATACTAAAATAGACTCTTTCCAAATTACTGAAAATATTATCTGCTCTTTCCCCTTGTAAAGTATTTTTTTAGTCCCTGCAGGCAAATTTAGCCTCTAAATTTTTTTTTTAATAGGCACACCATGGCTAAAAATAAATAGCTGGCTTTAAAATAAATGTGGTTTTTAAAAGAAAGAACAACAAAATGCCAAGAACATTTCTGTAGCCAACTTCATGCTTTGCCTGCTTCAGGAAAAGACTAGTAAAAAACAGGTGTCACTAATCACCATGCAATCTGGGGTCTCCAGTCTGAGGTGGAAAGAACCTCAACCAGCTGCTTTCTCCTCTGATTAAAAATTCCTTCATATTAAACTCTTAACCTTTTGCTCTTATACTCTCATATGTTTTGTACTTTTTTTTTCTTTATGGGCTTGGGGAAATGAACGGATTAGCAGCGTCTTACCTCTGAGTCAGTGAGTTAATTAAAGAGTGTGTATATAAAATGAAATAATGAATTATTTAGCTGATAACAAACATGATATAAAATTCCATTTATTGGATAGTCAACTCAATTTTATCAGTTTTAGAATTATATAAATCATTTTAACATAATGCATAAATATTTAGCATTTGTAGATTTATTTTTCATGTGGTTTGTTGTTCTACAGCCATTCGTATTTTGTTTTTCTCTTTATGGCATGTTCTAAATATCTGATTGAAAAATGGTGCAGTTTGATTAAGAAGGAAATGATATAGCTAGTGAATCAGAAAGACATAAAATGCTGAAGGATTTCTGTAGTTTTCCTTTCCCCTTTTCCCTAACCTGGGACAGTCTATGACCCTTTTAAGAGTATCCTTTTCCAAATTAACTCATTATGATGTATCACCCTAACTGGGGAGCAATTTGGTAAACACAAATAGCACTGGACAAAACTTCCTAATCTTAATTTGTCATGCTTCCTCCAGAAGGAAAAAGAAAAAGAAAAAAAAAAACCCTCTAAGATGTACACATGCATGTCTGTGTGCATGCTAAGTCACTTTAGTTGTCTCCAACTCTTTGTGACCTCATGGTCTATAGCCCGCCAGGCTCCTCTGTCCATGGGATTCTCCAAGCAAGGATACTGGAGTGGGTTGTCATGCCCTGCTCCAGGGGATTGAACCTGCATTTCTTATGCCTCTTGCATTGCAGGCAGGTTCTTTACCACTAGCACTACCTGCGAAGATCTCTAAGGTGTATACAGTTACTTAATTAAGCTTTAACAAAAGCACTCCTAAGTGATTTCAGGTTAGTCTCAGTTCTGTTTCTCTGCTTCGCCAACTCAATTTTATCAGCATCTATCACTCCTCTGAGTACAGGATGACCATACATTCAGATTTTCCCAGGACAGTCCCTGTTTCAGCCTGCTGCTCTGCTGTCTGTCTGATGATTATTCCCTTTCACTCTCATAAGTGTCCTGGTTTGGAAAGTAAATTATGTGGTCCCTTTATCACCAGGCATATACTCTATAGGCCTTCTGCAAAATTATCTCTAGCTAACTTTAAAATGGGGAAATTCTCTACCATTGTCTTCAAATTTGAATACTTACAAATATGCTGTCTTTTACCCTCTGAACTAGATCTTATGATGTTATTGTGTAACAATTGCATAATAAGGTGTAATATTGTATTATCACTTCTCCTTATTGAAAGGGGTATTCTTAAGAGAGTTACAGAAATGCAAAGCCTGGTGACTTTCTGAAAATGCAAGCACATTCCTGTTAAAGTTGGACTTTTTATAATGCAATAAGCAGAGCAAGATAGAACATAGCTAGAATATAGTCTGATTGAGTTCTGATCTGGGGCAAATTTAACTTCTTTAAGCCTCCATTTTTCTTCTATAATTTGAGGATGATGTTTTTTTGAGTGATGATTGTAAGAGTTGAGGCATTATGCATTAAGTGTTCAGAACTATGCCCTGTTCATAACCAATGTAGAAAACATGGTGCTTGCAAGTGCGTGTGTGTGTGTGTCATCTCAGTCGTGTGCAACTTTTTGTGACCTCATGGACTGTAGCCCTCCAGGCTCCTCTGTTCCTGGGATTTTTCAGGCAAGTATACTGGAGTAAGTTGCCATTTCTCCTCCAGAGGATCTTCCCAACCTAGGTATCGAACCCACGTCTCCTTTGTCCCTTGCATTGACAGGCAAGTTCTTTACCACTGAGCCACCTGGGAAGCCCCCAGAAAACATGATAGCAACTATAATTATGATTTTTTATTGGATAAGATCACTGGAAACTTATGGGTATTAATGGAGTAAAATAATTTCTTTTTCATCTTCAAGAAAAAATACTCCAAACCTTGTAGTTTGGTAGAGTTCAATATAAGTTGAACTTTGTAATATGGTTGACTGTATTTGATTCCAGAATTAGTATTCAGTTCAGATGTTTAAAAATATGGATTTTAAGCACTTAAGCAATTAGAACTAATGATGGAACAAAAAACCTCAATTATCTTTTAAAGCGATTATCCTTTACATAATTACTTTGCTTATGATGAATTTGAGAAAATTTAAAATGAACAATACACTGGAAGAATTTTACACTGGTAAAATAATTTAAAAATATATCTTTGATTTGTCGAGTAACAAATTTTTGTCCTCAACGATAGAAAAAAATCCCAATACTTTAAGAAAGAATTGTGGATTTAATAAATATATAATTCAAGATACCTTTTATAAGTCAAATATTTATCTCATAAAATAAAGCAATCATATGTTTTTTAATTACTTCTGTTCTGTCTATCCAACAAGAATTCCAACTTTTATTTGTGCCTTTAACATAACCAAGCTGTTTTGAGAGGCAACTTATGTTGAAAATATGTTCCAGATTTACACTGATGCTCAGTATGAACTGCAAAGAGCCATCTTTTGGTCAAATCACACATTACACAATGTGTCCCAAGTTTGAATTGAAAACGGGGGTCACCATGGAGGAACATTTTTCAATTTTTAATCAGAAAGTGGGACTTCAAATCCTTGCCTCCCCTGTGATTTTGAAAATTTTCTACTTTTCTGCATTTCAGCATCCTCGATATCCTATTTTTTAATGTGTCTTACATTAAAGCTCACGCTTCTTTCTGGATGTTGTACTAGACTTAATTGCAATGTTCGGCATCAAGGAAAAATTGATGCAAAATATGTTCCCAGAGTCACACACAGAATCATGCTATTTTCATTTCTATTCCAATAATGACAAAATGTGGTGTGCTCCCAACCTCACCCTCTCATGTATTTTTAAATTGCATTGTTTATGATGCCTGCTTTAAATTTTAGATGTAATAAAGTAAGATAATTTGGTAAATTAATTAAAATGAGTAAATTCACTATTCAAAGTGAGTTAACATTCACATAGCAGTTAACTATCCTAGTCTTTCTTAAACAAAGGCAGTAACAGGTAAAAATTATCCTCCTTCAAAGACAATCGAAAATGCTATCTTTAATGCATGAATATTCTTAACATCAATTATACACTAAAAGGTTTTGTCATACCTGTTGATTTTAAGTTATTACAAAGTTGACAAGTTGAAAGCATTTGTCTAATGATGCCAACTATTCATTCTGTCTGCTTTACAGAGATGTTGTGAGACTCAAAGTGAAATAATGTGTGGAAAATTACTTTGTATGATAAAGTGATATATGTTAAGCTTATCCACTCAATATTAATATTGAATGCCTACCATGTGCCAGCCACTGTCTTAGGCACTTAATAGAAGTCTGCAACAACTTCTAACTATCCAGTATTTAATTCAAATTCAATTGTAAAGATATGGATATAGATAGCATTTATATACAAGAATTGCTACTCCTTCTTGACTACTTATTCAATCCCCTCCATTTGAAATATTTCTCACCTTTATTCCTTGATGTGTTTTCCTCCTGCTCAAGGTTTGATTCATGCTCTTTGAAACAACTAATGAACACAAATGCTGGGACTTCCCTGCTGGTCCAGTGGTTAAGACTTTGCCTTCCAATACAGAGGGTGTGAGTTTGATCCCTTGTCAGGGAACTAAGATCCCACATGCCTCACAGTCAATAAATCAAAGCATGAAAAAAAAAAAAAAAAACAGAAACAGTATTGTAACAAATTTAATAAAGACTTTAAAGTGGTCCACGTCAATAAAATCTTTAAAAACAAAGAAAATAAATGCAAAATCCTCTGCCACAATTTTCAGTTATCTTCAGCTTGCAGTGCCCTGTCTCCACAATCTGTGCTTCCCAGATTTTAATGTTGATAGGAATCACCCAAGAATCTGATTAAATGGTGATTTCTGCTTCAGTGGGACGTGAGATTCTGCATTACTAACAAGTTCCCATCTGATGCCCATGCTTTGCTCTAAAGATCACACTTTGGGGAACAAACCTCCATCAGGTTGAGACTGAAGATTGGTTCCCCTCTTGGCCTGTGAAATTATTTCCCTGCATCCCATTTATTTTCAACAGACATTCTTCTTATAAATAATTAAATCTGTGAGCTGTAAACAGCATCCTGCATATTTATCCCACTTTAACACTTGCCATGTGCAGAAAATGTTAACCACAAAGGATCTTTGTTTTATACCTGATCTGGGAAACTCACACCCACTTTAATTAGCTAGTTCACATGCAGTAAAATCTCAGGAGCCAGGTGACTTGCCTTCCATGTGTTTTGTCTCTGGAGAATTAAAATGTGCAACCCATTCTCCCTGTGGCTTGCTCTGTCTTGATTACTATATATAATGCAAATACTGGACAATCCCAACATAACCCAACACATGCCATGGCAAAGTTCAAATCAACACCTGATTTCCATCTGGTTCCATTTCTGTTGGCCTTTATCTTAAGCATCCATGGCTTATTTCAATATGCTTCCTCTCCGCTGCAAACTATGTAACTTTATGCAGTTTGACTACTCTGAAATATTTTAACTGCACTGTTTCCATTGTCTGAAAGTATCGCCACAGAAATGTTATAATGATAACTTCTGCTTTTCAGTTGTTTCGGTTACATCATTAATGTTGAGCGATTAGTATATATTAATCATATAAATGTTTATATACAGACTCCTGATCCTGATAGAAAAGGCTTCAACATCTGGCTCTTACTTAATTTTCCAGACTCATCTTCTTTAACCACATATGTATCTTCTATGATAGCCTTATAATTTTAACTAGACTTTTTAAATTAAACTTTTCTCTAATATATATGCTGGAATACCATGTCTTTGGTCAGGGAGAGGCCTGGCCACCTTGTTGGTCAAGGACCCCTCCAGATACTCCTCCAACCTCAATTTCCTGCAGCCATTTCTTTAACCTCCTGTTTGGTAAAGTCCTTCCATAGCCAACCCAGTACATAATTCTGTTTTAGCAACCTAGCAACATTTTCTTCAACTCTATTATTACTATTTGCCTTTCCTAATAGATTTGAGGGCAGTAATTATCGTTAGTAGTTGTACTTCCAGTACCTAGGTTTGGGACTCTCACATAGCAGTACTCAGTTATATTTTGCTGATTTTTAAATGAATGATACGTAGCTAAATTTTAAACATTTAATATATGATACTTTTCTTATTTCCAAGTCCAGTGTAGTTCTAGCATGAAAATTATATATCTGGCTATCTCCAAAAGCATAAGGAAATGTTTACAGTTTCTCAGAAGAAATGACAGGATGTAATAGGGTATGCCAGAGCCAGACTGAATGCAGATTATAGTGTGTGTGTGTGTGTGTGTGTGTGTGTGTGTGTGTGTTTTGAATGGTTGTTTTGTTTTTTGGATGATTGTAACTTCTTTGACATTCTACCTTTGAAATTAAGAAATCCAGTTACCCTACACCTTCATGGTATAGGTCTCTAGTCAAAAGCCCCCAGGTGAGCCCCAAGTTCTAGGCAAGAGCCAGCATTACCTGCCATCCGAGTCATGGGACACCTCAGAAGTCCAGTTTTCGTAAAATTCAGATGACTGCAGCCATCCACCACTGACATGAGATTACAACACCCCAAGAGATTCCAAGAGCAAATGACCCAGCCAAGTTCTTCTTCAATTCCTGACCCACAAAATATGGAGCAAAACAAAATTGCTTTAAGTCACTCGATTTTCAATAATTTATTACATGACAACTGTAAATTGACCAATGAGAGTCACAGCCAGGGCCCTGGACCCTTCTCTATCTGTATGCCTCCACAACAGTCACTCTTCCTCTTTAGGTGTTAGTTAGTCTTGGTAGTTATCAACAGATAACATATATTTTCAAAAACCTTTTTCTACATTATCGTGTTTCTAAATTCACGGATTAAATGGCTATCATTATCTTGTCAACTGTGGCCAAGAGTATCAGGAGTAGGGTTTTGCCATATAAGAATCTGAACAAACCTTACTCCAGCTTCTGTTTAGCCAAAGGAAACTGTGACCTACATATTTGCATACACCCTACCTCTTTTTTTTTCTAATGAATGAGTCACCGTTTTTGTTTTTTAAATAATGTTATTTTGTTTTATTTTATTCATTTTATTTACTGGCACTGCAGAGCATGCGGGATCTTAGTTCCATGACCAGGGACTTAACCACGTTCCCTGCATTGAAAGTATGGCGTTTTAACCACTGAGCCATCAGAGATGTCCCATATACCCGTGCCTCTAATTCATTCACCTATAAGTGAGAATTATTAGTTCAATAGATGATCTCCAAAATCTGATCTAGCTCTATGATTCTGAGATTCTATAATCTTCTAATAATAATATCTTTCCATTTTAATCTATGAATTTCAAGTAAGAAGTAGCATTGTGAGCATGGAGTATAGCTTTTTTTGAAAAATGGAGTATTGTTGTAAAGATGGGGAAGAAAAATCACCAGAAGAAAAAGAAAGCAATGACTTTCTTAAGGAATAAAAATACAAGCAATGATCTAAAACATCATTGCAGATAAGTGAGCAAGGCAAAGGGGGTGGCATCTTGCCCAGTTGTTATTTGTATAATGAGAAACATGACACACATTCTCCTACTTTGGACAACGTGCTTGCCAAACTCCTGAACAATCATGACTTTACTGGTATCCTCAATAGATAGCTTCCTTAAAAATAAAGTGGGAGTGGAGGTGCAGTCATTTCTAAATAGGCTAAGCTCTCAATGGGATAAATGGATAATGGAACAATAGCTAACGATTTACCATAAATCATTGTTCATATTTGCCGTTGCTCTCTGGTGGGTAATTGAACACTGAGCACAGATATAGGACAACAGAACTGTAGACAATGTATCTTAGCTCTAATATCGACTTGCTGAATGACAATAACTTGAGAAATGGAAGAATGTCTACAAGGGGAACATACCATTCACATTGTTTATAAAATTTATAAAGAGATTGATGAATCAATACACAGAAAGGAGATGATTTAGCTATATGATAAATATAGAACAATTAATCTCATTAACTGAAACTCAAAAGAAAAGTGACCTAAAGACACCTAAAATAATTGGCATCATTAGAAGTCTGCTTTCAGCTTATTTTATTTATATTAACTCTTATCAATCAACAAGTATGACAAAAACCTTTTAGTTAAATGATTGAAGTTCAGAATATTCATGCATTAAGAATGATGTTTTCAGTTATCTTCTATGAATGGATGACTTTTATACTTTATTGCCTTTGTTATTTAAAAAAACCTGAAATATGTAAATCCTATATAATATTTGTTATAGTTTATAGATTAGTCGGATTAGCCACTGAAGATCCATAAAGTATTAGTAAGCAATTAATTTATCACATCATATATCTTCTTCCAAGAGTGATTTAAAGTAGTCATCGTGAACATTGTAATTTATAACATATGGGTGAATAGATTAATAACATATGAAACATTATAAGTAAATAGAAATGGAAATAAAATTTTGTTTTAAAGACACGAATAAACTTATCATGTATTTCATTCTTCCATGTACTACTTTAGACCAGGTTACTCCAGAAAAACCTGCAAAAAAATTGCATGCAAAGTTGACTTTTATAAAACATTTTTCAGGCTATATTGTTGGGTTTTGTTTGGCATTTCTGTTTTGTCTCTGTTAGTTGTTCCTTCTGAATTTAAATTTTTATTGATCTAGTATTGATGCAATGTGTCATATTGGCATGTATGTATGATGAACATAAGAGAAGTACATCTCATAGGTATTTTAGCCTCCACTTCGATATATACATATGTCCACTCGTATATACAGAATGTTATTGAAGTGTTCACATTATCAGATAATAGTAATCAAATATTAATCCTCAATTATTACTTTGTGCACATTAGTTATAGATGAAGGGGGAATCTATTTTTGGATCTTTTTAACTGAAGAAAGGCAAAAGGGACAGTATGGTAGCAAATAAAGAAATATTTAAACTGGTATAATGATAGAATATTAAATTTGCTTTTATCCCATCAGAACTGATACAGTAGATAATGATAACTTCTTATAGCAACCCAAAAAGTGTTCTATAAATATCAGTACATTTATCAGTCTATCAGTATTCTACAGTAAGTTAGAAAGGAACACTTAGATGGAGTAAGCTTGAAAAATGCAGATAAAGTAATGTGTATATTTCTTTTAAATTACAGACCTCAGAAATGTGATATATTATTCTGCACTGTGAGTTTTTCAGACTGCCCCAAACTTATTTTGTTCAGTGAACTCTTTCTCTCTCACTTTTGTGAAGTCAGAGTTCTGTAAAGTACAATTTGGAATAATCTGCTTTATGAAGCATTTTCTAACTAAAACAATCTTATTCTCTCATTCTGTCACTAACAAATGGATCTCACTTTTTTTCAGTGTCTCTAGAGTTTCACTCTCTTGTTTTCCTTTCTTGATTTAAATCAAGTTGAAGGTGACTTTTAATTTTTTCTTTGTTCTACAAGTATTTATTAAAGTTACCTGAAACTTTAGTATGTTTCATTGGTAAATCACAGAGAAATATATTAGGAAACTGTAGACTATGCAGTATGTAGTAAAAAATCACTTTATACTTGAGGTGAAAAGTTATCTAAATAAGTGAATCATCAAAATTTAATAAAATGAAATTTTAATTGAAATTAATAATCTTGTTAAAGTATAGGCTATTTTGTTTATTTCACATGCCAGCAAGGTTATGCTCAAAATTCTTCAAGCTAGGTTTCATCAGTAGCTGAAGTACTTCAGTTGAGAACTTCCAGATGTATTTGCTGGGTTTAAAAAAGGCAGAGGAACCAAAGATCAAATTAGTAACATTCATTGCATCATAGACAGAGCAAGGGAATTCCAGAAAAATATCGACTTCTGCTTCATTGATTATACAGAAGACTTTGACCGTGGGGATCACAACAAACTGTGGAAGATTCTTAAAGAGATGATAGTACTAGATCACCTTACCTGTCTCGTAAGAAACCTGTATGCAGGTCAAGAAGCAACAGTTAGAACTGGACATAGAACAACTAACAGGCTCAAAATTGGGAAAGGAATATATCAAGGCTGTATATTGTTACCCTGCTTACTTAACTTCCATGCAGAGTACATCATACAAAATGTCAGGCTGGATGACTCACAAACTGAAATCAAGATTGGTGGGAGAAACATCAACAAACACAGATATATAGATGAAAACACCCTTATGGCAGAAAGTGAAAAGGACTAAAGAACCTCTTGATGAAGGTAAAAGAGGAGAGTGGAAAAGCTGGCTTAAAATTCAACATTTAAAAAGCTAAGACCATGGCATCTGGTCCCATCACTTCATGACAAATAAAAGGAGGAATAGTGGAAGTGGTGACAGGTTTTCTTTTCTTGGTTTCCACCATCACTGTGGAATGTGACTGCAACCATGAAATTCAAAGACACTTGCCCCTTGGAAGGAAAGCCATGACAAACATAGACAGTGTATTAAAAACCTGAGATACCACTTGCCAGCAAAGCCCGTATAGTTAAAATTATGGTTTTTCCAAATGTATGGCTGTGGGAGTGGGACCATAAAGATGGCTGAGCACCAAATGCCTGATGCTTTTGAATTGTGGTGCTGTACAAGACCCTTGAGAGTCCCTTGGACTGCAAGGAGATCAAACCAGTCCATTCTAAATGAAATCAGTCCTGAATATTCATCGGAAGGACTGACGCTGAAGCTGCAGCTCCAATACTTTGGCCACCTAATGTAAAGATCCAACTCATTGGAAAAGACCCTGATGCTGGAAGAGACATAACAAAAGGAGAAGGGGGTGCCAGATATTGAGATGGTTAGATAGCATCACCTACTCAATGGACATGAATTGGCACAAACTCTGGGAAATAGTGCAGGACAGAGGAGCCTGACGCACTACAGTCCTTGTAATTGCAAAGAGTTAGATGCTACTTAGCAACTGAACAACAACAGATCAGTTAACACAATTGTGTCCCATAAATCTAAGTAATTGTTTTAAATATAATAATTTATCTTCCTTTTTTAAAAGCATCTATGAAATGATTTTTATTTCAAGATTTAGCAACACACACACACACACACCCACGCACACACACACCCATAGATAGTCATTTGTTTTTGATGGCTAAACAAATCTATACATATAGATCAGATTAAGGAAGTTTCCCACATAGTAACTCTTCATGTATTTGAAGATTATAAAATAATACAATTTGTTCATTTATATCAAATTCATCAGTTGTTCAAAATTTTTTAGATTCAGTGGAAAAGTATCAGAAGAAACATATTTAATTGAAAAACACATCATAGCATTCTTCCCCCTAACTGACTTTCCACCATTGCCATAGAGACTCAGCAAAACTCATAGCAACACCACGACTAAAAATTAAACTTACATTGACTGGCCCAGTTGTTCACCTTGGTTTGGTACATGTGATAGTCAAAGTCTAGCTAGATCTAGTTATATTCAGTGAAATGTAAGTGAAAAACCAATATATGTAGCATTTTTTTTCCCATTTCATACACTTACAAATCACTTGGGAATTTGGTCACAACTCAGATCCAGATTCAGTAGATCTGGAGTAGGACCTGGGAGGCTAGATTTCTAACTAATGTCCAAATGATGCCGATGATGATGATGACAATCTGGTTGGTCAGCTGTACAACTCAGGGCTCTATCAATGACCTATATTGACTTACTCTGTAAATGTGGTTTATCATTTATTATTTTCTGTTTGTTTTGTTTCTTTTGTTTGTTTTAAATATTTATTTATTTATCTGGCTACACTGGCTCTTAGGTGTGGCACGTAGTATCTTTTATCTTCATTGCAACGTGCCAGATCTTTTAAGTTGCAGCATCTAAACTCAGTTATGGCATGTGGGATCTAGTTCCCTAGTGGCTAAGACTCTGTGTTCCCATTGCTGGGATCTAGGGTTCAATCCCTGATCAGGGAACTAGTATATGTTCTCATTTATTGTATGTAAACATTTATTGTTTACCTGTAAATGATAATTCAGAACAAAGACTCAATAAAACTACAATGAGAGGCAAAAAGACAATGGCCATTTCTTATTAATTAGCAATCATTTATTCTTAAGCTTGAAATCTATTTTTAATATTCATATTGTATTTTTCCAAATGTAGTCCTCACAATGAGCTGTTAATCCATAATTCTTATGTACATTTTTTTACTATGTAGTCCAGGCTCTGCTAAAGTTCATCCCTGATGGTTCATTGTACAGCCGGGTAGGTAAATTATTCTCCCACACAGGGACATATTCTTTTATTTAAACTAATCTGCCTTTAGAAAAGATCTGCTTGATTACTTGTCATGTTTGCATGGTTTAATTTAATGTCTAGATACCTAACATTCTTCTCTCCAATTCTACCGTCTCTATTAAGTGACCACTTTCCATTTTTTAAAAAATACTGAAAGCTTCCAAGGAAGATGATTGTCTTTTTAAAAAATATATTTTCACTTACTGTCAGCTTTCTATTTTATTCACAACTAATTTTAATAAGATATTACTATCTAAGTGTAGCAATTTTTAAAATGATGATCATACTGTGCTTTACTTCATTATTTTTGACTGAATATTATTCCAGAAACTAAAACAGTTATAATTCTAGAATAAAATATTAACTGATATTGCCAATTTAGTGTTTTATTTTGTAGATGTAAAATTCAAATAGCTTGGGAGTATAAACTATGATTATATTATATATCTACCTGCCTAACTTTATGTTCATATTTTCCCTCTGCCTTGCTCCTCTTTTTCTCTTCATCATTTCTCACTTGAAATATTCTATTTATTATACAGATGGAAAATACAACCTCTCATCATAATGTTGCCCTTTTTTTCCTAGATGATGATGATGATTAATCAATTACGAGTTTATGAAAAAGAAACACCTGGCACACTTCCATAAACAAATAGATTTCCTGTGGTTTTCAGAACAGCTGAGGGTATTTCTAAGGGTCAGGAGCCTCTGTGAGTAACGCTCTCTTCACAGTTTGACTTCCCCACAAGCCTGATTCTCATAAATATGCACCCTTACACCCAACACACAAGTATTTTTTTATTTATTTATCAGGCACATGTTGCACACTACAGAGGAACAAAGAAAGTAAAGGAGAGAGGGGAAGGATTAAAACACAAGGGTGCACACTGCTCTATTTAAAATGGATAACCAACAAGGTCCTACTGTAGAGCACAGGGAACTCTGCTCAGTGTTATCTGGCAGCCTGGATGGGAGGGGAGTTGGGGGTGAATAAACACATGGATATGTATGGCGGAGTCCCTCCACTGTCCACCTGAAACTATCACAACATTGTTAACTGGCTATACTCCAATATAAGATTAAAAAAAATTTTTTTAACCGTTTTGACAAACTTGTCTTTCTAAAACTGTATTTATTTTTTGCAAATAACCATAAGTATGAGCCAGAGAAAATAGAAATAGATATGATACAAGTAAGAAACAGCTTAATGCCTCCACCTCAGCTGATTTTGTCTTAAAAACATGGCAATCTGTGTTGGATGTTGCAGAGTTGCTGCTAAGTTGCTTCAGTCGTGTCCGACTCTGTGCAACCCCATAGATGGCAGCCCACCAGTCTCCCCCAACCCTGGGATTCTCCAGGCAAGAACACTGGAGTGGGTTGCCATTTCCTCCTCCAATGCATGAAAGTGAAAAGTGAAAGTGAAGTCTCTCAGTCGTGTCCGACTCCTAGTGACCCCCTGGACTGCAGCCTGCCAGGCTCCTCTGTCCATGGGATTTTCCAGGCAAGAGTACTGGAGTGGGGTGCCATTGCCTTCTCCGTCTGTGTTGGATACAAGGCATCAATTAAATAAGTATACTTCGATATCTCCTCACCTACTCTTTGAAACCTTCTTTCTTGCCCTTAACTCTACTTCTCTAGAAAATTCTACCAGTAGTTTTCACATCCAAGGGGGAAAATGGTAAATTTATGATACCGTGATGTTTTCTTCCTTTTAATATCTTCTATACATTTTTAAATCTTTTGCCTTAAATGCAAATTTTTTTAAAAGGTAAAGTCCAAGAGCATTGCAACCCAGTCCTCTAAGTCTGTGTGTTCAGCAGAATAGCTACTAATCACATGTCCAAATTGAGATGTGCTTTTTTATAAAACAACCAGGTTTTAATGATTTAGAACACATGGAAGAATGAGAAATATGTTAATAATTTTTCAGATTGATCGCATGTTGAAATGATATTTTGGATATATTGGGTTAAGTAAGATATACTGTTAACATTAGTTTCACCTGTTTCTTTTTACTGTTTTTAGTATGGTGCTAGAAACTTTAAAACTACATTTGTGTTTTAAATGTGGTGTTTCTTTTGGATACTACTGATATAAGGTTTTATTCTTTATTCTGCATTGCACAATATTATTTTCTCATTTTGGTAATGTCATTTGCAATCAATATGAATCCTAAAAAACTCTTCAACATGGTAAAAAATTCACAATAAAGATCATTTCCTCCAAACTATATATTTAAGTCAAACTCAAAGTTAACATCTATTTTTTTGGTAGCATTTAACTATCAAAAAATATTCAAATTTACAAAGGTGAATTTTCATTCTAGGCCTAAACAGTAATCAAGAACATTGTGTAAAATGACTATGCATTTTGAAAATAAGTTTACAATAGAGAGGGAATAGTATTATGGAAAAAAATTTAAATACTAAATTTGCTATTTTTTAAACAAGGCATTTTCTAATGTATTTTATAGCTAAGTATTTTATCATTACTTTTAAAATGCTTAGTATAACACTAAGCATTTTTTTATTTGAAAAACTATTTTTTTTTACTCTTTTATTTGAAAAACTATTTAAACCCTGATTTTTACATTACAGTAAAATGTTGAAAATACAACATATTAATGCATGCCCTAATCATAGCAGCGGAGATGGCAATGGCACCCCACTCCAGTACTCTTGCCTGGAAAATCTCATGGACGGAGGAGCCTGGTGGGCTGTAGTCCATGGGGTCGCTAGGAGTCAGACACGACTGAGCAACTTCACTTTCATTTTTCACTTTCATGCATTGGAGAAGGAAATGGCAACCCACTCCAGTGTTCTTGCCTGGAGAATCCCAGGGACCAGGCATCCTGGTGGGCTGCCATCTATGGGGTCGCACAAAGTCGGACACGACTGAAGTGACTTAGCATAGCATAGCATAATCATAGCAGAGTGAAGAGCTATTCCAACATGATTTAGTAAACAACAGAAATCAGCATAATGCAAATCTGCTCTGGGCCCTCTCCAAGGGTATACAGTGAGACAGCAAAATTGCTTCATATAATGTGGGCTTTCTTTAGAAAGTAGTTTTATTCCATAATTTTAAGATGTCTTTGTATTGAACTTAAAATGTTTCTTTCCAGGATCCATAAGAGAGTCATATCTAAGGAGGTACTTTGACAAGGGCAGGGCACTTTCTCAAGATTTTTTGTTTGTTTGTTTTAGTCACTAAACAATCTACTGCACATTTGCACTGATCTCACAGGCTAGCAAAGTAATGCTCAAAATTCTCCGAGCCAGGCTTCAACAGTACGTGAACCGTGTACTTCCAGATGTTCAAGCTGGATTTAGAAAAGGCAGAGGAACCAGAGAACAAATTGTCAACATCCGTTGGATCATCAAAAAAGCAAGAGAGTTGAGGAAAAACATCTACTTCTGCTTTACTGACTACACCAATGCCTTTGACTGTATGGATCAAAACAAGTTGTGGAAAATTTTTCAAGAGATGGGAAGACCAAACCACCTGACCTGCCTCCTGAGAAATCTGTATGCAGGTCAAGAAGCAACAGTTAGAACTGGACTCGGAACAGAGTGGTTCCAAACAGGGAAAGGAGTATGTCAAAACTATATATTGTCACCCTACTTATTTAACTTATATGTAGAGTACATCATGAGAAATGCTTGACTGGATGAAGCACAAGCTGGAATCAAGATTTCTGGGAGAGATATCAATAACCTCAAATACCCAGATGACACCACACTTATGGCAGAAAACAAACTAAAAAGCCTCTTGATGAAAATGAAAGAAGAGAGTGAAAAAGTTGGATTAAAATTCAACATTTTAGAAAACTAAGATCATGGCATCTGGTGCCATCAATTCATGGCAAATAGATGGGGAAAGAGAGGAAACGGCGAGACACTTTATTTTTGAGGGGCTCCAAAATCACTGCAGAGAAGGAAATGGCAACCCACTCCAGTATTCTTGCCTGGAGAATTCCATGGACAGAGGAGCCTGATGGGCTGTAGTCCATGGGGTTGCAAAGAATCAGACACGACTGAGCAACCAACAGAAAATCACCGCAGATGGTGACTACAGCCATGAAATTAAAAGACCCTTGCTCCTTGGGAAAAAAGATAGGACCAACCTAGATAGCTTATTAAAAGCAGACATTGCCAACAAAGGTCGATCTAGTCAAAGCTATGGTTTTCCAGTAGTCATGTATGAATGTGAGTGTTGGACTGTAAAGGAAGCTGAGTGCTGAAGAATTTACGCTTTTGAACTGTGATGCTGGAGAAGACTCTTGAGAGTCCCTTGGACTGTAAGGAGATCCAACCAGTCAATCCATAAGGAAATAAGTCCTGAATATTCCAAAATCACTGCAGATGGTGATTGTAGCCATGAAATTAAAAAACACTTACTCCTTGGAAGGAAAGTTATGACCAACCTAGATAGCATGTTAAAAAGCGAGATATTTCTTTGCCAACAAAGGTCCATCTAGTCAAGGCTATGGTTTTCCCAGTGGTCATGTAGGGATGTAAGAGTTGGACTGTGAAGGAAGCTGAGTGCTGAAGAATGGATGGTTTTGAACTATGGTGTTGGAGAAGACTTTTGAGAGTCCCTTGGACTGCAAGGAGATCCAACCAGTCCATCCTAAAGGAGACCAGTCCTGGGTGTTCATTGGAAGGACTGATGCTGAAGCTGAAACTCCAATACTTTGGCCACCTCATTAGAAGAGTTGACTTATTGGAAAAGACCCTGATGCTGGCTGGGATCAAGGGCAGGAGGAGAAGGGGATGACAGAGAATGAGATGGTTGGATGGCATCACGGATTCGATGCACATGAGTTTGGGTGAACTCCAGGAGTTGGTGATGGACAGGGAGGCCTGATGTGCTATGATTCATGGGTCTGCAAAGAATGGGACATGATTGAGTGACTGAACTGAACTGAACTGAACTGATTCATTGGAAGGGCTGATGCTGAAACTCCAATACTCTGGCCACCTGATACAAAGAATTGACTCATTTGAAAAGACCCTGACACTGGGAAAGATTGAAGGTGGGAGGAGAAGGGGATGACAGCGGATGAGACTGTTGGATGGCATCACCGACTCAATGGACATGAGTTTGAGTAAACTGGGAGTTGGTGATCGACAGGGAGGCCTTGCATGCTGCAGTCCATGGGGTCGCAAAGAGTCAGGCACTACTGAGCGACTGAACTGAACTGAACTGAAACAATCATGAAGAGTAAGACAAACATAAATATATATATACACACACACAGAGGCACATGCACACATTCTAAAAATCTCTTAGGTAAATTTTTCCATGATTAGTATAGTACACCCACCACCAATACCATACCCCATCATTTTTACATTCTCTTGCAGGATTCACTTTAAGGAAGTAGATCTGCATTTTTCTAATTTTTGTTAAGATTTGTCTTAGGTTCATTTTGTTATTAGTGAACTACTGATCTAGCAGAGAAGTGAAATGAGCACAGAGTGGTGCTTTTAAGGGGTGCTATATTCATCATATCATGGTGATTTGTCAGAGTGGACTATTACTGAATCATCTCAATGATCAGTACTAGTTCCAGAGGATTCAGTTGGTTTCCATTTTCATTAGTGAGACTGCCCTTAAGAGTCCGTGATATGTACTTACATCAACTACTGATTAAGATCTCACATGCTGTGGGGTGCAGCCATAAAAAGAGGTAGAGTTGCCACACTATTCAGCAATTTTACACCTAGGTATCACTCGAGGGAAATGAAAACTTGTATCTACACGAAATCGTGTACATAAATATTCATAACAGCTTATTTATAATAGCTAAAAATGGAAACAATCCAAATATCCATGTACTAACAAATGAATAACTTAAATGAGTTATATTCTTTAAAAAAAAGCAACTGAAACAAAGAAATCTGAATTAATGCAGTAATGAGATGAAGCTAAAATTTCTCTGTGTACAGTCTGTTTCATAACCGTTCTAAATTCTTTAGAATAGGCTGAAATTTGGAAGGACTGTGATGATGTAAGCCTTCAATTCTGATAAAAATCATAATAAATACTTTAATCATTGAAAATTAAGGCAAAAAATTTTCAGAGACAACATACATATAAGAAATCATACATATGCTTGATAACTGTGTTGTTTTCATGTAATGAGAAATGGAATCTGATTAAGTGTCATGGTCAAACTCTTTTAATCAGTAGTACAGTGCAACATTATTCATACCATGATTATATCTGTCTTTAAATTTTATTTTACTGTAAAGCAAGCTTTTATTCTTTTCTTTTAAAATTATACCTCTGATTAGATTATTGAAATGGTACATTTATTTATTTATTTTTTAGAAATGAAATTGTGACTTCAGAAACTACTTTGTTCTTAGAAACTTCCAAGACCATGTCAATCAGCCATATTAGACAGATAGACAGATGTATTTTATTCTTTCTTCACATGCATTAACTTTTATCTGAACTTAATGATGAGATTTCCATATGTATATGCCTTAGATTTCTACTTTGGTTTTCACTGCTTTTTCATTAACATATGCTGCTCTTGAGTCATTATTTGGATCTTATTACCTGTGAAGGGCTTAAAATTTAAGGTCTTTTTTAATATTAATGTTTTTCTTTAATCCTGTAACACATTAAACTTTCATCTTTGAAACAAGCATTGCTAGGTAAATATACATACCTATATATATATTGGTCTAGCATGATGTTCTTATATGTATTGTATATGAAGTCTTAGTAGGATACTTTTAGCTTACTGAGATTAGATTTTGACTGTCTGAGTAAGCAAAGATATATTAAGAGCAATCAATAAAGAATAGGTGAAAAAAGCTTACAAAATAATCTTGGGCAGAATACAAAGATACTGGATTTATTTTGTCTTAAAACAAGTCAAAGATGGGGATCGTAATAACATGAATAGTGAATTACCAATTGAGGCATTGAAGGTGTGAGGTTTTTTCCATTGGACATTTTAAATAAAAAGTACAAACAAATATTGATTTCTTTTTCTTGGCTCATATAAATGTGCTCATTTTTAGAAATATGTGACTGATGTAGCTGTTCTTTTCATGGGACTTTGCAGCATTGAATAATTGAGAAAGCTGTAAATATTTTCAGATGCTAAAAGAGAAACACAATTCAGATTTTTATATTTTCTTTGAAATGAATGAACCTTCATCCCATGGATATACAGTATAACTTATTTTGTAATTCTGGAATTCGTGAGTCAATGTTGTATCTTCAAGGCATTTGTGAATAACCAATTAAAATATTAAGCTAACACTAATGCTCTAATTTGCAAGATCTGATTTCTGGGTCCTGTCATAACAACTAAATGATTGTTTCTTCCACTTTTAAGTATAAAAATGACTTTATAATTATAGATTATAAGAGGTGGGAGAAAGATTCCATCTGGTAACTTCCTTATTTGTTTGAAAGACAAATTGTTCTACACATAAGTAATCTTATATCCTGCTTTAATTCACATTATATCTTAGTTTAAATCTTTCTATTTTGGGGTAAATCACATTATTAAGAGAGAAGATTTGGTATAGATCATGATTTTTATTAATTCCTTTAATTTGTGATTGTAACCCCTTTAACAAGCAGGCCATAAGAGTGCCATATACCTTCAGTGAATAGGAGTAAGGAAAAAGGAGATGGATGGTCAAGGTCAATGGTGAATAGGAAGTAGGCTTTATTTTTGGTTTTGATAGGCAAGAAATAGCCTCAAAAACCAGTATTTTCAGTGGCTGGTAAGGTTCTTTTTTTGGCATTCAATGTGAAATTAAGGAAACTTGGAAATTAGAATATTCTTTTTTCTGAGAAGCAGTAATTGTAAAAATGAATATCTCTTTTCATATGAATCAAAAACTTTATGAAACAATTGAAAGAGATATTGATACAAAGCTGGCATGTAGATTCAAAATGCAAGATAAGATGTAATTCATCCAAAGGAGTTTTGGGACAAATTGGATTCACTTTGGTCTTGCTTCATAATTGAGGTTAAATTTATGGGGAAATGGAATTGATAGTAAATATCTAAAATAAAATATAAAAAGATCCACAGTTTTTAAAAAACATCTTTCTCTAAAATGAAAAAATAATCTGAATCTTCTTATGGTCATTAAATTAAGAAACAAATTTTCACCTGTCCATAGTTAACTATGTAATTTTCTGTTTGATATCTACTACCTAAACTTGCATATATGAAAACAGAATAGTCTTTATTATCTTATTCAGGTTTATTAATATTCTGCTTCCTGTGAAACTTACATATAATTATCTGTTCATAAAATCTTCAAAAAACATTTGTTTTTAAGCCCTCCAAAATAGTTCCCCCTAATTTGCAGAATATGGCATATAAATTATAAGTAAGCTTGTAGCTTCAATTTTTGAAGTAGCTATTAGATATTAAACTTATAAGAAATTTAAGTAACTGACAAAACTTTGGTATACAGAAGAAAATGCGAAGCGAAATTTAAAATTAACTTTTTATATACGTCAGTCTTTTGTTGTTTATTGTTAGTGACTTACTGTACTTAGTGGTAGATAAGTTGGTTTTAAAAGAGCTGCACAGAAAATACTAAATATGAAACTTATTCATATCCTAGATCTATTTTTTAGAATCAATTGAACTTAATTCCATCCATAAAATTAACATCTTTTCAGAAAGACATATTGATGAAAATATTGATCTTTTGACAAAATCCATTTCATGGAGTTCATTGATGTTATTTAATTGTTCAGTCATATTAACTAGATCTTCAAATTATTTTATGTAGCTTAAGAATGTAAGCAAAATGAAATATAAGAATGAAATAGAATTTCTAGTTATCACTATAATGTATCAAACAGATAAATGTATTTATCTCCTAAACACCTAGAAAACAAGGATATGGTATATATTATCTACTTTTGCATTTAATATCGTCTTATAATGTAGCTCTTCTCTACTATCCCAACCCATATTATCTCTGCCTTTCTTGAACATTTACCCTCCATTGTTGTATAATTTATGTAATTCAATTTATCATTTAGTGTAAGCTCTTTTTATATCCCTTTATCCAGAAGAATATCTCTCAGCCTTAACAAAACATACATTTGGAGAATCTGACTAAAGCTATGGATCATCGCCTCCAAAGAAAAGCATGGGTGGACACTAACAAATATTCACAGTTTTGAACTCTCTACAGTTATAAACTATCTTGAAGAAACGTTTCTTGATTGAAGCCATAATAATTGTATACTAATGTTAGTCTCAACTACTAATATAAAGCCTTACATAACAGTGTTTTTTTTAGATGATGCTTGATGACTGATTGATTAATAAAAAGTAAGCCTGTGGCAGTAAATTTTACTTAAAAACCTCTCACAAACTAAAACTTACTTATAATAGATTATAATATCGTGTATATATATGTATTATTTTTCATTATCAAGCCAAGTATTATTTTTTAATTGACATGCAAAGCTAAAATTGGTTCTAACCATCAAAAATAAATAAACTAAGTAAATCTAGTAATATCCACTAGAAAGTGTCCAGAATACTCCGTGCCCTTTGTGAGCAGATAAAAATATGCCATTTCCCATTTTCATGGTTCATTCTCCATGTGAGTAAATGGTCTATTTGTCATAAAAATAGTGATGGTGATGCTTTACATATAGTGTGTATATAATAAGTATTTTTTACTGATGAAAAAAGGGGCTATGAAAGTATACAATGAAGTATTAGTATGTGGGATCTATGAAGGAGCAGGTACAGCAGAGGTATAAATCTCAAGCCCAATAATATTAAATTCATCTATACTGCTACTTCTAACATTTCCGGTGACCCTAGTGAAACTTTCATTTTCAACGGCAGATTATAATATTATCATAAAATTATAACCCATAGGGCAAACTCCTTAACTGCCTTTTACTAGCTACCTTTCCCTATGGATTTAAGTTCTCTGTTAATACATTACATAGTAACTCTTGTTCTGAATATCCTGTTAAAAGTGAGTAGCTTCCTCAATGCTAGAAAACCACACTAGCATTCCTTTAGTTCTGCAATATAGTCCTTAATTTGAAATGAAGTTTGATTGTTTTAACTCCAAAACATAAAGGAGCCTGCACTACATCAGGACCTTTAATGGAAACTAATGGAATTTTTGGCATAAAATAGTAGAATTAATTAGATCCAGCAATGCACACTATTTAACTGCTAGCCTGCCATTTTACACTGATTTGAAGCCGTACATACTTAACAAAAGACATTGGGTTGATTTCACAAAGGACTTGAACACTCTTTTCACATTCACTGTGTAAGTTATTATCCACTGTGAAAAGATTATTGACTTTTTTAAGGAGATATTATGGAGAGAAATGATTGCTACTAGGATGACTGGTAGAATTATGTATGAGACAAGTAACAGCTCTAATTTCTCATCTGCTGAATAAATGAGTTTAATTTTAAAATACTAGTTAGTGCATAAGAGATTTCTGCTGACTTGAGCAGAATTATCAAAGCTGAGTTTAAACTGCAGTGGACACTGAAAGTAAAGTATAAAACAAAACCTTTGCCTGTTCAATGGTTATATATCCCAGATTGTTAGTGATGTTTCTTGATTTTATTTCTTCCTGAAATTACATACATATGTGTTATCCTAGATTTATAGTAATAGAGTATAGAGAATGCCCATGCCCCTCATTCTTATATAGTCAATCCTACTTACTGATAATTGGTGGTAGTTTAGCTATCCAGAGAAAAAGATCATGTAATTATAAGTAAAGATTCTAAAAGGTTGTTCTGTATTTGCCCCCTAGTGCTTCTTTCCCATTATTGTGATTTTCTGTAACAGTGTGCCTCAGTCATGCATGATCATTATAAATACTTGAAGAACTTGTTATAAAATACAGATGCACATCATGATCAGTGACCAACCAATTACTTCTTTGAAAGCCCGTTAATGATTGTTTACCACATACCTGGGCTTCCGTGTGCACACAGAGAGCCAACAGCAACCTGTATTGGCACTGACATCTTATCTCCAAGGGAGATCCAATGGCACTTGCAAAAATAGATAATTGAAAGAGGGAATTGACTGACAGAGATGAAACCACAGCAGAAGAATGAAAGGTGATAACACTGGAAGTGAAACAAATTAAATGGAAATGAAGTTATAGAAGAACTAGTTCACCCTGGGAATGGTTACACTGTCACTATTCAAAAGATACAAGATATACAACTGGAGGAACTTAGAAGGTGAACTTATCAACATAAATTAGGAAAAAGGTTGTGATGAAAAGGATGAGGATGTCCCAGAGGGAGTGCTCTGACAAAAGACTTGACATTAAAGGAATTCTCAGAGATATTTCACGACATTGAATTTGTGAAAGATAAAATGTTGGAAGCCTATATTAGCTTAGTAAGGAAGAAGACAATTCACTAAGACACAGCAAAGATACTCCATATCACATGTTATATGATGAGAAAAAGGCAACTACTGTTCAAACTGCTCCTGATATGTATTTTTAACGAATAAATAATATACTTCCATTCTTGATGTTTCCAAAATTTCAAATCAGTTTTAAATAAAATTTACTTTTATTTTTATTTCCCTATATATTTGTAACTGAGAGTAAGAGAAGTTTTAACATTTGACAAATTTGGTAGCTACAGAAATATCATAATTTTTTCTCATTAATATTACAATTGCTTTGCATGGGTTTAGTGTGCACAGTCCTACACTAACATGCAAAGTGAAGATTGCCTGTATCTGATTAACAATACTTTATTAACTAAATAGGTAAATGAATGGCAAAATATCTGGGAGAGAATGTTACTGGTACCATCTTTAAGTATGTCTTAAATCATCCTGAAGTCAACCATCTACTCCAACTTCAGGCTAGCATTCTATAAATAATAAACATAGCTCCCATTTACCTCTTCCATCTTGTAATATTTCTCTGCTCTAGACATCATGTCCTCTTTTCATCTCCTCACAGTCCATTCATCTTTTCCCTACATGCTCCTGCCAATGCTTTTGAATCTCTCTTTGTCCACCTGCTTACTCCTCTTCGCTTTCATAGCAGCTGAGGTCTCTTCATCAATGAAGCTTTCTGGATGTGTCTATGTCAACCCCTTCTCTTTTATGCCCTCACTTAGAGTTTTTACTTATACTTTCGTTTACCATTGTTATTGCAGTTACAATTTAACATTTAATAAAATAATCGTTTCACAAATGCCTGTCATAGCCACTCTGCTTAGGTTTATTTGTGGCAAGTTTCATATCTAATATGCAAAGTAGATGCTCAGTAAATTGTGTTGATTTTAATAAGTAATGTACATGGAGGCAATATTACCTTCTCTCCAAAATATTTTTAAAATTTTATTTTCAATTGAAGCAATGCTGCTTTACAATATTGTGTTGGTTTCTACCATACACTAACACACATCAATAATAAATATACATATGTCCCCTTCCCTCTTGAACCTCCCTCCCACCTCACACCCCATCCCACCCCTCTTATCTTGGCTAACTAGTAATTCTAAGAGTCAAGTACTTTTAGCTGGGAAGGGAACCTTATGAGGTACATTGCCCAAATGTTCATGTCATTTAGGAATTACTTATACCCAAATGAATGGTTATTATTAGGTCAGTGTTAATGAGTGCTTGACTATGCATGATTTTTCTTCTTAGGTCTTATAGTGGCTGGGTTTTGGTAATTAAATATAGGGACATTTGAGGGTGTAAAAATGAAAATATTAGCAAGTAAGGGAAGAGAGGGGACTGAAAAATATAGAGAACACACACACACAAGATTACACATAGAAAGTGCAATAGATTAGCATTTGTCATTTTTCCTAATTCTCAAGAACTGCATTTGAAACTTCACAAAATATTTTTTTAACATTTATCCTGTTGCATAGGCAATTTCCCCAATTTACTTTCTTAGCAAATAGGATGTAGAGAGATCCCCTGAAGGAGCGTATGGCAGAGTCCCATGGACAGAGGAGCCTGGTGGTGTCCATAAGGTCACAGAGAGTCAGACATGACTGAAGTGACTTGGCACCCAGGAAAGCATAGCATAAAGCTATTAATTCCTTCATGAAAGATTTGAACCCAGGTCTGATTGGCTCCATAATCCATGCCCTTTCTATCATTCCAAGCTGAGTCCTAAAGGAAAGGCACCACAGTGTTAGTCTCTGACACCATAGAGAAGTTTTCTTCACTGGCGCATGTTCTTTTCTTTATCCTCTTTATTTTTGGTTAATTTTAGTTTCAATTCCTTTTAAAGCTCCTGTCTTTTATTACTATTTTGATCTCAACAGGAAATTAAAACCCAGCTTCAAATTTGGCATGGCATTGTATACTAAGTGGCCTGTATTTTCACTGTTTACATGCTGGGAAATCTCAGGATCTGAAAACCAATCACCTAGAGGCTTCACTAAACTAGGACTGTCTCGTTAAACTGTTAAGAAAACTTGGTTCAAATTCATCAGTGAGCATGTTCTCCTAAAGCACAGTATTATGCTAATAACTTGTCGAATGGTACACATGCTGCTGCTGCTAAGTCGCTTCAGTCGTGTCTGACTCTGTGCGACCCCATAGACGGCAACCTACCAGGCTCCCCCGTCCCTGGGATTCTCCAGGCAAGAACACTGGAGTGGGTTGCCATTTCCTTCTCCAATGCATGAAAGTGAAAAGTGAAAGTGAAGTCGCTCAGTCGTGTCCGACTCTTAGCAACCCTATGGACTGCAGCCCACCAGGCTCCTTCCTCCATGGGATTTTCCAAGGCAAGAGTACTGGAGTGGGGTGCCATTGCCTTCTCCGATAGTACACATACCAAGGGTAAATATATTTTATTTATCTATTAAATCATACGTATCTGGTGTTCCTAACATGGCAATGAATAGTTTGATGGTCATTGTTTTTAAAAAGAAATACGAATACAATTAAATTAGCATAAATTAGTGCTCAATTCATATTCCATATTGTTTTAGTAGTTGAAATAACCTAAACTCAGAGCCAACTATTTGAGAGAGAAAGAAAAATTGTGTTTTGGCAGTCTATCTGCACAAAACATTGTATCTTCTCTCAAAAACACCATACCCTCTTACCACCAAGAATGTCCTCTGGGAACAAGTAAACCAAACCTACTTCCCTACTGATTAAGAGTAGGGTGGAACGTCCCTCTCACAAAGACTTACACACACACACACACACACACACACACTCACAAATTTCTGGACTTCAGATCCTGTTGTGGGATCAACAAAATCTGTAACTGTTCCTTAATTCCTCTTTCTATAGCAATAATGATATTTGTACCTCTGTCATACGATTGTTGCAAGGATTAATGGACATGATATAAATAAAGCACTTAGCCCAGAGTCTATGACTAAAGAAGTGCTCGGGAAATATGAATATTTGATATTTACTGAGATGTTGCTACCTCTCTTCTCCTATGTATGTCTTCCCATTTACAGGACACTACTATCTCATTGCTTCTAGATGTTTCCTGTTAGTCTGAACAATTGGCTTTAATGGAAACAGATGGCCAAAATGGCTGCTACAAAGTGGATACTTCAAGATGATTAGACCTGGGCATTTGATGAGTGTCAGAACATAATGTTAATTGGGCAGAATCTTTTGATCATGTGTAATTATGCATTTTAAGTGACCACAAATAGACTAATGCTACGTATTGATGAAAGCTATATGTGGAAGCATTATGCCTAATCTTACAAGGTTGTTGGTCTTTATGTCTAAATAAATATGGATTTCTTACAAGAAGCTTCATCAATAATTTTTGCTCTAAGATTTTACTTTCATGAGAGTCAGGTTTAGAACAGTATGGAGAATGAGGAAGCCACCAAGTTGAACTACAATCAGTGAGTCTTGATCAAGTTTCTGCTCTAACATTTACCTTTTTAACCTTGCATATATATATAATGTGTATATATATATGTAATTAAATCTATATCAGAGCTGGAAAACCCATATGTTGTATCTTAATTATGTTCTTTTACAACTTAACTCTGTCCATTTATTTTTCATAGTTTTCCAAGAAACAAAGCTTTCAAGATTTTAGTCTCCCATCTAATGTACATTTTTCCATTTTGTCTCTAACCAATGTATACATAAGGACTCAGGTCTATTCTACCCTATTTGAATAGGAAAATACTAAGTTGCCCTAAAGTTTTAATGATGCCTTAGACCAAGAGTAGACAAACTTTTTCTGTAAAGGGCCAGATTGTAATTATTTAGGTTTTGTGGGCCATATGGTCTCTGTCACAATTACTCGACTCTATTATTGTGGCATGACAGCAGTCACAGACAACATATAAATAAATGGATGTAACAGTTTCCTAGTAAAATTTTACTTATGGATGCTAAAATTTGAATTTTTTGTAATTTTCACACATCACAAAACAGCATTCTGTTTTGAATTTTTGCAGCCATTTTAAATTTAAAATAAGCTTTTTAGCTTGTAGACAACCCAAAAACAGACAGCTGTCTGGGTTTGGCCTACGGGCTATAGTGAGCCAAAAGCTACTGTAGCATCATTGGTTATTTTTTCCAGAATGTAGGGTTTAAGTTTGTTTCATCAGCCACCAAAACCTCATTCAGAAAGAGATACTACACAACCTCAAATTAAAAAGTGAATGTGATTTCCTGCAGTCTGATTGCAATTTTATCTTTTGATATCCACAAGTATTTTAGATATATTTCATTCAGTATAGAGTTGGCCTTTGAACAACAGGGGTTTGAACTGTGTGCGTCCACTCAGACATGGATATTTTTCAATAGTAAATTCTATAATACTACCTGATCTGCTGGTGGTTGGATCCTCAGAGGCAGAACCACAGATATGGAGGAGCTGTATATATGGAGCACTGACAGTAATTTACACTCTGATTTTTGTTGGTACTTCCAAGGCCCACATTGTGCAAATACAACTGTATGTTCAAAAATGTAAATGGGATAACACATTTTCACTCTCAGAAATGATAAATCTAGTGGCTCACATATCAGCCAACAGGGATTAAGCCGGAAATTTAGTTAATGTATGAAACAAATATATTTTAAAAGTCCAAAGATGTCCCCAAATCCCAAAGCATTTGGGTCTACAACACGTGTCAGATAACAAGAACAACGGGTATATATTTGGTTGTTTATGTTGTCGGCAAAGTATTTTCACAAACCATATGCCATTCGCTTTCTACAGCAAGCCATCTTGATATTAGGATTGCATATATATAGCAGGAATGTAAGTGAGTACCCAGATAGTAAGTCTCAGTTGCAATAAAAATAAACCTAATGTTGACAACAACTTCGAACAAATTTGACAAAGTGATTATCAGGCTTCTGTTTTAAGTTTAAAACAGAATAGTCCAAATAGAGGCCAGAATTAAAGGAAGAGGATTTTCTTTCATCTCACCAAACTTCCCTCCTTATTTACAGAAGATTCCCATTCTATTGTCATTAAAACAAAAGGGAAAGAATTAAAAAAGGGAAGTGTTGGTGAAAAACAAAAAAGGAACTCGTATCTCTTGAGTGCCTAGAGGATGCCCAGCAAGTATTAATACAACAATAAAAATAGACTTAGGACAGAATACTTGAGAGGAAAGGAAAGGATGTTTTTAGCATGCTGACTCCATGTGACACAACATATACTCATAAATACCACCCGTCCTGATTCCACCTGAAATGGCATAGAGTGTGAGCTGAGCGTGCCCTCCTTTACCCTTACTATAACACGTGTATTATTTAAAGTTATTTTTATCTCTCTTAACAAATCTATTATAACTGTTCACCAGTGAGGCTTCCCAGATGGCGCTAGTGGTAAAGAACCCACCTGCCAATGCAGGAGACATAAGAGATTCAGGTGCAATCCCTGAGTTGGGAAAATCCCCTGGAGGAGGACACAGCAACCACTCCAGTATTCTTGACTGGAGAATCACATGGACAGAGGAGCCTGGTGGGCTACGGTCCTCAGGTTCCCAAAGAGTTGGATATGACTGAGTGACAAAGCACAGCACAGCACAGCAGCATGCATCCCCCGGTGGGGGAAATTAAGACTCAGAGAAGTTAATTTGTCCAATATCATATATTTAATAGCATCAGAGATAGGACTTGGACTAGAACGGAGCCCACTGTCTTCTAATACCAATTTAGTATTATTTTGATAACAAAAAATTAGAATATGAAATTGCAGCAACTTGACTTGCCAGTTATTTCTTTATATTAAATCCACTTCAGGTATAATTTTATAACAATAGAAATCATATAGCATATCTCTAAAGTGAAATATGTTTTAGTATTATCTGAGCTTCTTAAAGAGAAAAACATCTATTATTGGGGACACAAAAGCATCCATTAATATCTCCATAGCAGGAGCTTTGATACAGCACAGTTCAGTGAGTCTTTTTCCTCTGGCAAGCTAGGGGACCTAAGAGAAAGTTTAACCACGATAATCAAAAGAAACTGAGTTGAACACTGATCCTTTTATAGCACATGATTAGTACAGGTGGACCTTTCTCCATGTTCAGTGACTGTTGGTAATCCTTAAATAATCAGGCAGCTGCTAGATAGCAAGAAAATGTCAAGTCGAACACCTGGGTGTTAAACATTTATACTTGCTTGTAGGCCACTTTTGATCTATCTGCCCAACATGCCAAATGTCAGTGGCTTCACATAGGTTAGGAGGAAAGCTCCTCATTAGAGCATGGCTAGAGTTCGCTTGGCATCAAAAGGCACAAAGAGTCATGGACCCTTAAATGCAAGACATTCATTTCTCTGTGCACTCAGCTTGTGGGTAGTTTTGAATAGCCCAGGTCCTCTATTGTCTATATGTCTATAAATTACTCTTTTCTCTTTAGAAGGAACATGGAAATGGCCTCTTCTTTTTTTTTTTTTTGCAAGCAGGACAATATAAATTACCGTTTAATGATCTAGGATGCCATTATATGAAGGAGCAGACTGCACTGGCAACTCCAAATTACACGTGGAGTCCTTCAAGGAGTTAATGGCTGGTGGCTACATGCTGTCTACAGGGGTAATCAACACAAGATAAGGCAGCATCCCTGGCTCACAGGATGTTGTGCAGACAGTGGCATGCTGTCTGATTGCCTTTCCTAACCTTCTGCTGAGCTCTGTTCCCCTTGCTATTGTACTGCACATGCAGTAATTAGTTTGCAAAGGACTTGGGGAAAAAACAGACTTACAAGTGAACTCATTTTCTTTTTTACAAAGAAGCTGCCTGAGTTCATAAGCTGTGGCGAGTGCCTTACTAAAATCAATGTAGAGTGTATAAGTGAAAAAGGACAAAGAGCATAACACAGAATGAAACTTGATTTTTCCATCCAATTTAGAGGACAGCAAATGTGATTTAAGAAATAGAATGTCAAGAAAAAGGAATGCCATCTATTAAGTCAAGGGAGGGCCCACACACAAAAAATAGCAAGTCCGTGGAGAATCTTTTGATTCCACCGTAGCTCCCATGTAACACAACTCTCCTAGCTATATAAATTGAAAAGGTAATTCAGAACACAGCCTAAATAGTATATAACTCATCTAGCTACATATAAACTATTGATATTTCTGTATTTTCTAGGACTATAAAAAAGTTAAAACTAAGATGGAATCTTTATTTTATTAACTGGTTATAACTTATGGTTTAAAAAAATATATTGATGTACAAATTCCATATATTGATGTACAAATTCCACTAGAATTAGGAATTGAGCTCAAACTGCACAATCAAAATATCCACCCATTCTGAAGATTAATGTAGCTTGGTGTATAAAGATGATGATGGCTCCTTAAGAGAGTTTCCCCTAAATTTCATCAGTATCCTGAAGCTGTTCTTGGTAACTAAGATTTCCAGTAAGATGGGAAATGGCCAATATTGAGCTTCAAGACTAGCACAGGAATTTGCTATGAAGCCAAAAAAATTGATGAGGGGGTTGCAATGTACATTTTTAGGTCCAAATAATGTGCAGTGCTGGCTCAAACACTACTGCTATGACATTGACTTTCTGGTGGTGTGGTTTAGTCGCTAAGTCGTGTCTAACTCTTGCAACCCCATGAACTATAGCCTTCCAGGTTCCTCTGTCCATGGGAATCTCCAGGAAAGAATACTGGAGTAGGTTGCCATTTCCTTCTCCAGGGGATCTTCCCCATCCAGGAATTGAACGTGGGTTTCCTGCATTGCAGGCAGATTCTTTACCAACTGAGCTATGAGGGAACAGCACTGCTAATATAATAACATTTATTTCTAACGTTTGAGTGAAATGTTTCCAAAAGCAGTAAAAACAACTCTCAACAAATTCCTCCTCATTTTCCTGTTCCTGCTCTGAATCTGTTGGTCCTCAATACACTTGGGTTACAAATCTTGATGGCATCATTTTTGAATAGAACATAGCTAAGAGAGCTCGGAGAAGGCAATGGCACCCCACTCCAGAACTCTTGCTTGGAAAATCCCATGGACGGAGGAGCCTGTTAGGCTGCAATCCATGGGGTCGCTAAGAGTCGGACACGACTGAGCGACTTCCCTTTCACTTTTCACTTTCATGCATTGGAGAAGGAAATGGCAACCCACTCCAGTGTCCTTGCCTGGAGAATCCAAGGGATGGGGGAGCCTGGTGGGCTGCCATCTCTGGGGTCACACAGAGTCGGACACGACTGAAGTGACTTAGCATAGCATAGCATAAGAGAGCTGGATCTTGATAAACTGAATTGTATGTGTTGTATATTTAGAAAGAGCCCCTTATTCAATCTTTTTTCTAGTCAATCTGGTATCTCTATATGTAAAGTAAAATTTCATCATTGACGAGCACTTTCTAAGTAGAAGTCATGGAGATATATTTGAATATATGTAGATGTAGTCACAGATTGATTAGTTAACTAACAGAAATGAAAGGTGATTTTCATTTACTGTTCTAAAACAAATCTGTACTTGCATGGTGAGTTATGGTTTACTATGAACTTTCTATGCTGTGACATACACACCAGAAAAATATTGGAGATAAATATTTAAAATGTAGTAACATATTTGTACATACTTTTTGAGGGTGATGAATATGGGAGTAGCTTAGTTGGGTGATTCTGGCTAAAAGATATTGTAATCAAGCTGTAGGTCATGACCATACCCTGAAAATATTATTATTTTTTAGTATTATTTTGTTTAAAGTGAGAAGATAAAATAAGGAATAAATTGACTCAATGGTAATATTTACATAAGAATAGATAAATAAATATACTCATTTAAAATATATGTCAAATTTAAGAAAAATCAAATTTGCAAATGTCCTGTTTTTACCTTTCTTTAAAATATCCTTTGTTTATAAGGCCATAAGTGCAATTAAGCCTTTCAGGCTAAAACTATTATATATATTATATACTAAGCTAAAAACATAATGTGTATAATACAATATTATATATATTATTCCCAAATTAAATATATCACTATTTAAAAATAATAACAATGTAAATAGATATGACTTTATTTGGAGAGGGAGGGCTCCAAAATCACTGCTGCCATGACTGCAGCCATGAAAAAAAAAGACGCTTACTCCTTGGAAGAAAAGTTATGACCAACCTAGACAGCATATTAAAAAGCAGAGACATTACTTTGCCAACAAAGTTCCATCTAGTCAAGGCTATGGTTTTTCCAGTGGTTATGTATGGATGTAAGAGTTGAACTATAAGGAAAGCTGAGCACAGAAGAATTGATGCTTTTGAACTGTGGTGTTAGAGAAGACTTTTGAGAGTCCCTTGGACTGCAAGGAGATCCAACCAGTCCATTCTAAAGGAGATCAACCCTGGGTGTTCACTGGAAGGACTGATGTTGAAGCTGAGGCTCCAATACTTTGGCCACCTGATGAGAAGAACTGACTCATTGGAAAAGACCCTGATGCTGGGGAAAATTGAGGGCAGGAGGAGAAGGGGACGACAGAGGATGAGATGGTTGGATGGCATCACCGACTCAATGGACATGGGTTTGGATGAACTCCGGGAGTTGGTGATGGACAGGGAGGCCTGGCGTGCTGCAGTTCATGGGGTCACAAAGAGTTGGACATGACTGAGCAAGTGAACTGAAATAGATTTGTAGATAATAAAATCAAAACCAAAATGTTCATTACTGAACTGAAGCTATTTCTTAATGGTAGCTTTAAATAATAGATTAAAATTATAACATACAAAATAAAAAGTACACAATCTCATGGAAAATAGTACCAGGTTCTTTCTAGTTCTAACAGTTACTACTTGAGTAACTTTGGACAAGTCATATTTATTTAGTTCCCTTTTTAGTTAAATGGGAATAATAGCAATATCGCCTACCTAAAAGCGTTGTTATAGGATTACTTTAGATAAACTACATAAATGTACAAAAAAGGCTCATCAAATGAAAGGTCCTCTTACTAGCATCATAATCTCTCATTACCATTATTATTATTTGAGGAGTAAAGGGCAACAACCCACCTTTCCATAGTGTGATTAAAAAAACTTTCCAGAAATGTGCCTTGTAGAGTAGTTTAAATGATGAGAGATGTGGATTACACCAATGAACTAGTACACGTAACTGTTTATGTTTAAAATATAATTAAAGTGTTTGAAACCAGGGATTGTATTGTTCTCCTTAATGGAAAAAAAAAAACTACCTGGTAAAAATAAGTTTTTAAACAAAATATTCAAACAGAAATTATAAAAGATGAGTAACTGAATTAGAGCTAGTTTCTAAAATAAGACCTAATAATGAAAGTAACATAAGTGTTCAGAACTCTGATGTGTCATCAGTTCAGTTGAGTCGCTCAGTCATGTCCGATTCTTTGAGACCCCATCGAGTGCAGGATGCCAGGCCTCCCTATCCATCACCAACTCCCAGAGGCCACCCAAACTCATGTCCATTGAGTCGGTGATACCATCCAACCATCTCATCCTCTGTCATCCCCTTCTCCTACCTTCAATCTTTCCCAGCATCAGGGTCTTTTCCAATGAGTCAGTTCTTCTCATCAGGTGGCCAAAGTATTGGAGCCTTAGCTTCAACATCAGTCCTTCCAATGAATATTCAGGACTGATTTCTTTTATGATGGACTGGTTTGATCTCCTTTCAGTCCAAGGGACTCTCAAGAGTCTTCTCCAACATCACAGTTCAAAAGCATCAATTCTTCTGCACTCAGCTTTCTTTATAGTCCAACTCTCACATCCATACATGACTACTGGAAAAACCATAGCCTTGACTAGATGGACCTTTGTTGACAAAGTAGTGTCTCTGCTTTTTAATATGCTGTCTAGGTTGGTCATAATTTTTCTTCCAAGGAGTAAGCGTTTTTTAATTTCATGACTGCAGTCACCATGTGCCATAAAATCTTTTACAATGTTAAGAGGGTATAGCAGGTACTTGAAATTGTTTACTTACATATTTAAATTTTCTTAAATTCTATTCTTTTGAATATTTTCATTTTCCCATCAAAAATTTAAACATATAAAGGCAACATAACACTAAATAAATATAAAACTAAAGACAAAAACATTATCCCATTTTCCTATCTCTCAAATTTCTGATGTTATCAAATTATGTCCAAAATATGCCCATATGTAAAAATTTACATTCCTATAAGTATGAATTTATATTTATTCTAATTTCTTTTAATTTTTAAATTGTAAGTAGCACATAGACTGTAACTAGAGATACAATTTCTAGAAATACTAACTCAACAGTAAACATTATTAATATTTTGTTATTTATCTTTAAAGTTTCTTTATCATTTTATCCCATCAGTAGGATGATGGCAATAAGGAATACCCAATCCCAAGATCCACATTTCCAATAGGAAGAATATCAACGGTATTAGCTTGGGTTACATGCTGTCATTTAGGTATGGGGTTTGCAGGGGAAGAGATAAAAAATAGATGAGAACATTCCAGAAAATTTTTTTAAATGACTAAGGGAGTGTGGAAGGAACTCCTTCCAAAGTAAAGTGTTCTAGGAAGTTGAAAACATAGTAGCTGTCAAATATAGTGAGTACTCTGTGTAAGTAATATTGTGGTAGTACATTCTCGACAATGCCTCTGTTCTACTAATTCCTCAACTTCCACAAGATCACTCTTCTTCATGTTTACCACCAAATCTTGCCTCCATTTTTTCATCTCTTTCTAATCTACCTTTATCTTTTAAGGAGCCACAGAAACAGTCCAAAGAATACATAATGTCCAAACTCTGTCCAATGTTGTTGTTGTTGTTTTAGTCGCTAAGTTGTGGCCAACTCTTGCCATACCATGGACTGTAGCCTGCCCGGTTCCTTTGCCCATGGAATTTTCCAGGCAAGAATGCTGGAGCAGCTTGCCATTTCCTACAGCAGGGCATCTTCCTGACCTAAGGACTGAGCCCACATCTCCTGAGACTTCTGCATTGGCAGGCAGATTCTTTACCACTAGCACCACCTGGGCAGCCCATATTTTGCTTTTCTAATTTGTATTCTACCTGATCTCTTCTCAGAGTTTTATATCATTATACACTTATTATTATCTTTGTTCTTTAATGTCTTCTCTTTATTTGCTTCAGAGATATTTCTCTCTTCTGGTTCTGTCTCTCCCTTGGTTAGGTCTCCTTTTTGGCTCTAATACCTTGAATGACCCTGGAATCTTGTTATGATATTTAAACAGGATGAGAGTTTAAAAATAAAACATTTTTAATTAAAATATATTACAGAGAAATGTGCACAAGTTTTATCTGTGCAGTTTGATAATTTTGTATAAAACATGTCTCTATCATTAGCATAGAGATAAAGTATTACCTGTATCCCTGAAGCACTAATCATCGACACTTCCAGTCATTGCAAACCCCTAAAAGGTCACACTATTATGACGTCTAATCCATAGATTAGTTCTACATTCTTTTGTATTTCTCATCTGAAAAATCATGCTGTATATAGTTTTCAATATTTAGCTTCTTTTGCTCAATTTGTAGTAACTGTGAGATTCATTCCTCTTGTTGCATATTGTAGTTCATTTATTCTCATTGCTGTATGAATTTCCATTGTATGAATGTATTATAGTTTTATTGAAGTATAGTTGATTTACAATATTGTGTCAGTGTTGGTGTACACTTTAGTGATTAGGTATTTTTGCAGATTATGTTCTATTACAGGCTATTACAATGGTGTAATTCCCTGTGCTATATAGTATGTCTTTGTTCTATACTATACATGCTATAGTATGTCTTATCTATTTTATATATAGTAGTTTGTATCTATTAATTCCATACCACACACTTGTTTCTCCTCCCTCCCCTCTTTCCTTTGGTAACAAAGTTGCTTTCTCTATCAGTGAAGCTGTTTCTATTTTGTGTATACCTTCATTTGTATTACTTTTTAGATTCCACATATAAGTGATATATAATCTTCGTTTTTCTCTGATTTATTTCACTAAGCGTAATATCTTCTAGATCAACCCATGTTGTTACAAATGGCATTATTTCATTCTATTTTATGGCTGAGTAGTATTCCACTGGGTATATGTGTGTATACGTGTATGTCTCATCTACCTTATCTATTCCTCTGTTGATGGGCACTTGGGTTGCTCCCATGTCTTTGCTATTATATATCATGCTGGTATTAAAGTGCATGTATCTTTTCAAATTAATATTTTTATTTCTTCCTTATACATATGCACAGGAGCAGTAGTTCTGGGTCATATAATAATTCCATTTTTAGTTTTTTAAGGAATCTCCATACTGTTTTACAAAGCAGCTACACCAATTTACATTCCCATCAACAGCATACCAGGGTTCCTTTTTCCCCATATCCTGCTCAACATTTGTTATTTGTAGATTTTTGATGATATCAGTTATGATGGGTGTGGAATGAAACCTCATTGTGGATAATTTGCATTTCTCTAATAGTGTTGCTGAGGATCATCTCATGTGCCTGTTAGGCATCCGCATGTCTTCTTTGGAAAAAAAACCTATTGAAATCTTCCCATTTTTTGATTGGAATTTTTCTATTCTGAGCTGTTTATATATTTTGGATACATGCATGTGTGCTCAGTCATATCTGACTCTTTGTGACCCCATGGGTGGTAGCCCTCAAGGCTCCTCAGTCATGGAATTTTCCGGGCAAGAATACTGGAATGAGTTGCCATTTCCTACTCCAGGGGATCTTACCAACCCAGGGAATGAACATGCATCTTCTGTGTCTCCTGAATTAACAGGCAAATTCTTTATCACTATCCCACCGGCAAAGTCCAAATTTGCAAATATTTTCTCCCATTCCACAAGTTGTATTTTCATTTCATCTATGGTTTCCTTTGCTGTACAAAAGCTTTTAAGTTTAATTAGGTTCCATTTGTTTGTTTTTGCTTTTATTTCTTTTGCCTTAGGAGACTGATCCAGGAAAATATTACTACAATTTAGGTCAAAGGGTGTTCTGCCTATGTTATCTTCCACAAGTTTTAGATTTTCAGTTCTTACATTTAGGTATTTATCCCATTTTGCATTTGTATTTGTATATGATGTGAGGAACTTTTCGATCTTATTGTTTTACAAGTGGATGTTCAGTTTTCCAAGAACCAATGTTGAAAAGATTATCTTTTTTCCAATGTGTGAATATACTATATTTTACTTATCTAATTTTTTTCTGTTGGTGGATGTCTGTATTGCTTCTTGTTTTTCACTATTGTAAACTATGCTACTGTCAATGGCACCCCACTCTAGTACTCTTGCCCGGGAAATCCCATGGATGGAGGACCTGGTGGGCTGAAGTCCATGGGTCGCTGGGAGTTGGACACGACTGAGAGACTTCACTTTCACTTTTCACTTTCATGCATTGGAGAAGGAAATGACAACCCACTCCAGTGTTCTTGCCTGGAGAATCCCAGGGACAGGGGAGCCTTGTGGGCTGCTGTCCATGGGGTTGCATAGAGTCGGACACGACTAAAGCGACTTAGCAGCAGCAGCAGCAGATATTTATTAATTAAAATTGTACATAAAATTTTTAAACACAGCTTTAGCAGTAAACTTTTATCCTTTGCCAATCTGTCTTCCCTTACAACTGAGGCAAATAGAAAAACATTAAACTACTGTAGAATTCGGTAGGAACATCTTTTATTTTATTTATATAAATTCTAGTAACTTTCACCTTATAATTTAACAGTAATAGATTTTATTCTAAACAAAGTTGTCAGAGTAGACTGTAAAGTCGTATTTTTCAACTTAAAGTTTATGTTAAATTTAAAATACTTGCATTTTGGTAATAATTGCTCTTCAGTTAGTTTTGTAAATGACATTAATAAAGGCTATTGAACTTTCCTAGGATTTCTAAATATAAGGTAAATTCCTATAAATATGCTGTATCATAAGATTATATATTCAGTACATTGAAATTTAGGATAAAGCTATAGATGGGTTATTATCATTAAAATGACTTTCTATACCTGAAAGATCTATATTATTCATTTCTATATATCATGTTCTGATTGTGTTTTAAGCCATTTTTTGACCCTACAGCAAATGAGTTTCATTAAAATTTATTACAGCTTTATTAAATATGAGTAGCAATATAAAATATATCCATACTAAATCACTCATGGCAGTCCAATGCCAATCTACTTAAAATAAAACTAATGTCCTTAAGCTAACTTACCAGACCTTCTAGTGAATTTATTTTCACTAGGATTTCTATTCTGCTAACTAATCAGCTCTGGTAAAGCTAATCATTTTTCCAAGACACAATTTCCTTATTTGTAAAATTAAAAAAAAAAAAGCCACTAGCTCTCAGGATTATTTGTAAGCATTTTTCCAATAGTCTAACACAAATATATAATAGGAAAAATTATTCTGAGTATCTACTAGTTTGTTTTGCAAATCTCTGTTAAAATCTACCATTATTAAAATACCTGACCTACCAGAATATTGGGACTCATAATGGTATGGTTAAAACCACAGCAGGTACTACCCTCGGAATTGTTTCTTTTGACTTTAATAATATTTTTTTCTTGGGGATGACGAGTGCTGATGGTAAAGCAAATGCCTGTAATAGTGATTTGGACACTATTTATCTTAGCTTAGTAAATATTTAGGCATGTGCCACATGTGTGAAGGACAAGGACATATTATATCTGAGGCCAGTTGAGAAGCAGAACACAGATGTCTACGATTTATGGAAATGTATCTGGGCAACAGTTTTCTGTGGTGTTTACAGAGAATAAATTTCAAGACCATGGAAAAATACTCAAATGTAGAGGTCTTTTTTAAATCTCATTTCACAAATAAGGGCATAGAGTATTCTACTAGAGATAATTTTATAATATCTTGAAAGTGAAAGAAAGTGAAAGTGTTTGTCACTCAATGGTGTCCGACTGTTTGCAGCCCCGCAGACTGTAGCCCATCCATGGAATTCTCCAGGCAAGAATACTGGAGTGGATTGCCATTTCCTCCTCCAGAGGATCTTCCCAACCCAGGGATCAAACTTGGGTCTTCTTTATTGCAGGCAGATTCTTTACCAACTGAGCCATCAGGGATGGAAAAATATCTTTAAAGATACAACTAAATAATAAATATTAGTAATATTTGTATAAATTTTCACCTACTTGATAAAGGTGATGCCATAGTTACAGTTGAGTTCTGTTTGTTTTGGAAGAATTCTCAATGGGGAATAGGAGCTATTAGGAGCTAATAGGAGCTATTAATAGAAAAGCTAATAGGAGGCTATTAGCTTTCATCTGATTAAGTTGAGCACATTTTCTGGAGCAAGGAGATTCCACCAGATAGAAAAATATCTCTTTTTTTTCTTTCTACCTAACCAAGACAAAGAAGAAGGAGAAAAGGAAGGGTGGTTGGAGGCAGAGAAGAGAGGAGGGAGGAGAAATCACACACAAAACAAACAAAAAGCCTTATCCTTTTATACATTTCATAAATTATTGTAGTTTTGCTTTGTATTCTAGGTTTGCTGAATTATTAAATGTTGTGTGTGTGTTCCGAAATATTAAACACATATTTGTCCAGTACCATATTTATACATCTTTATAGGTTTTTATTTAACCTGACCACCTAAAACAAATTTATAAGTGCTTTTAAGAACTTCCAGAAGTTAATGACTAGAAGGACTATGTTAAATAGAGCAGATACAGTCATTTCAGCTAAGTCATATAAGAGGATCATCCTTAATATTGAAAAGGACAAATTAAGGGAGCTAGATAGGAAGCTCTAGAAAAATTATGTATTCACTTGAACTGTGGATTTTACATTAATTTTATATGGGTGGTCAAGCAGAGTGATAAAATAACACCTGGGGGGCACATTCTAGAAATAAGGAAATGTCCCAGTCACTTTATTCATTCAGGAAATATTTGCTGAGGTCCTATCTTGTATGGATGCAGAGGTAAACAAGAGTGGTGGTGACATATTCTTAGGAAGACATTAAAAATGAACAAATGAGAGAGTGATGAGTGCTCAGAGCTGTATGGCTAATGTCAAGGGACTGCACGGGAGGTGGGCTTGTGTGGTACTAGGGTGGGTGTTCAGGAGAAGCATTTCAGAAGGGACAATTTGAGTTTAGACCTAAATCTCAGGAGAGGTTCACCCATGTGAAGATCAGTATTTACAAGAAGCATTCTTGTTGGTGGGAACTGTAAGTACAAAGGCTTCAGGTAGAACCGAACGTGGTATGTATATGGCACCAAAAGAAGGCCAGTCTTGACAGCAGGCTGTGTCTAGCAATGAAGTGAAGTGGCTCAGTCGGGTCTGACTCTTTGCGACCCCATGGACTGTAGCCTGCTAGGCTACTCCGTCCATGGGATTCGCCAGGCAAGAATACTGGAGTGGATTGACATTTCCTTCTCCAGGGGATCTTACTGACACAGGGATTGAACCCCGATCTCCCGCACTGTCTGAGAAATCATGTCATCAATAACTTAACAGGATTTTATATTAACAGTAGTAGCAGCTAATATCTGTTGAGGACTTTGTGCCTTGAGGTCAAATTTTTGTATAAACTACTTTGAAAAACAACTACAGTATGATGTTAAAGTTCAGGTTTTGAGGTCAGACAGCCCTTGGATTCGGAGAAGGCAATGGCACCCCACTCCAGTACTTCTTGCCTGGAAAATCCCATGGACGGAGGAGCCTGGTAGGCTGCAGTCCATGGGGTCGCTAAGAGTCTGACATGACTGAGCGACTTCACGTTCACTTTTCACTTTCATACATTGGATAAGGAAATGGCAACCCACTCCAGTGTTCTTGCCTGGAGAATCCCAGGGACAGGGAAGCCTGGTGGGCTGCCATCTATGGGGTCACACAGAGTTGGACACGACTGAAGTGATTTAGCATAGCATAGCATAGCCCTTGGATTTGAGTACTGGTTCTGCCAATTATTGGCTTTGCTTTGTAATGATGATAAGATTTCTTAATCTGCCTTCATGTTATCTATCCTTTCTTTAGGATGGGGATAATAATACTGCCTACCTGCTATGGTTGTTCTGAGAATTAAAGAAACATAAAAATAGCTAGCATTTTCTAAATACTTACTATGAGCTCACACTTTAATAAAAATTCATTTAACTCTGCCAGAAATAATCCTCATTAGTCTACAGTTAGAGCATATGCTCTTTTTAATAAGCAGACTATAAAGCCTATAGGAATTCTTTATATGTGCTCACTAGCAGAGTACTACAGGGGAAGAACATTAAAAGATTATAAGACCTGATTCCCTCCAATGAGGATCAATGATGATAAATACTGCCTTCTGATTATAGTGTTTGGGAAGATAATCCCAAAATATTGTGAACATTTTGAGAACTGGAACTATAGTCTATTCATGTTCAAAACTTCATATTATAGTATGCAACACACAGTAGGCTCATGATAAATGATAGGTGAATGAGAAAATAAACTTCAGAATTTAGAGCTTTAGTTTAACTGCCTTCTTTCTTCTTTTCGTATCTCCGTCAATATAAACATCTTTCCTTGGCACTTGCATTTTTGTTGTTTCTGCTCCACTTCACCTTTGATTATTTTTTCCAACTACATGTTTCACTGAACACTTCTACAGCTGGGAATATCTACCTTTCTTTGTAAAGCCTCTGGTTTTACTTCTTCCCTTGAGTGCCTTCTTTATATTATTTTAAGTATATCCTGCCACCAGGACATCTTGAAAGGAGAGCTAAGCATCTATTTTTTTTCTTTCTTTTTATATATATCTATATCTATCTATCTATCTATCTATATACACACGGTTCATAGCTTTTGAGATAGTAATTTTAGTTATTATTATAACATGATCAAAATGATATAAACCTCTATTATTTCTTACTCATGAAATTTCTTAATTCTACTGGCCTACTTTCATGCCTGTGTGTGTGTGTGTGTGTGTAAGTGTGTTCCAAGCTGTTGACAGTTATATCTAAATAAGCATCCTTCAGGTCTTCCGGACTGAATCTAAATATTTGGCCTGTGGGGTCATTTTCTGTTCTCTGCAATCCTGTCTTTGTTTCCTAAGACATAGTGGAAAATCTGCCCTAACAGACACATCTTTTGGTATGCTGGAATGTGTAAGCAGGTTAAATGGTTTTTCTCTTTCATACGTTTTTAGAGATGTCTTGCTTCCAAAAATCTAATATTTTCTCAATTCATTTCTTGGTCAAACATCTTCAGACTTGGGTCTTGCACATCTCCAAACATAGCCACTGTTGTTCTAAATTGAAGTCCCTCTCTGTGTATCTTTTCCACTTACTGGCCAAAGAAAGAACCCTAGTCCCTCCCTTGATGTGGAATCAATTTCCTTCTGTATATTGAGGCTTGTTTCTTTTGTACTAAGATTACATCTAGTCTTCTTCCTCTAACTGTCTGTGTCCTTAATGCATTACACGGTTCTGCTTGAAGGTCTGGTTTCTTGGTATCTGAGTGATTTTAATTAGTCTTTGAAGTTTCTTTTGAAATCTTTCTTCTCGTCTCCTTTTGATTATTTACTGTCTATAATTTCCCTTATCTCAATTCTCTATTAAATTCTTCTATGTTATTATTTCTTCTGGAATTTTAATTCCAATCATCAGGGTATTGGTCTGCTTGTTTTCTGCATGCCCACGTATGTGGGTACTTGTGTATGTGTGCATGTGTGTGTAGGTACATACACACACACACAAATATATTTTCCCCTATTAAAATTCTCCTCTACCTTCTTCATGAACACCAGGTGGAACAGAAATGAGTCCCTATTCTTGCACTAGGATTCAAGATATCTAGATGAGTAAAAAAATATTCTCTCAACAGTGAGGTAAATTCTGTGACATGGAGATCCATAAGAGAAATATATTTTAGTCAACTCTTCCCTTTCAAGATTTTGAAAATAAGATTTCTTGGATTTTGCTTTAAAATGGATAGGACTTTGTCAGAAAACATGGATAAAAATGAAACATTTTAGAAACTGTAAATTAAAGAACAGCTACATCTTCCAAAAGAATGCACCTCAACCTCTCCAAGATGCCAGCTAAAATGGTTGGCATATTCGCCCTTTAAAAGTACACAATAGGAAAATGTAAATGAACAAAATCATATGCTAGATTTCCTGACAGCATTTAGTCATTAGAAGGGCTTTATAGCATAGGGAGCTATACTCAATACTCTAATATCCCATACGGGAAAAGAATCTGAAAAAGAATAGATAGTATGAATATATATAACTGAATAACTTTGCTGCGATTTAGGGTATTATGCTGAAACTAATACAACATTGTAAATTAAATATACTCCAATATAAAATTAAAAAAAATTTTTAATGCACATCATAAAAGAAGAGTTTCAGACTACCATAAAGTTATGGTTAAGATATCCTATTTGGCACCTGAAAGATAAACTTCTGGTACTAAATAATAGATTTTTTTTTATGTGTGTGTATGTGTGTGTGTGTGTGTGTGTGTGTGTGTGTATATATATATATATATATACACATATATATATCCCTGATAGCTCTCTGGGTAAACAATCTGCCTGCAATGCCAGAGGCACAAGAGACGTGAAGTTTGATTCCTGAGTTGGGAAGATCCCCTGGAGGGGTAAATGGCCACGCACTCCAGCATTTATTGCTGAAGAATCCCATGGACAGAGGAGCCTGGTGGACTATAGTCCAAAGGGTCACAAAGAGTCAGACGTAACTGAGCGACTGAGCAGCAGCAGCATGTGTGTATACACATATATGTAAAATTTATGTACGTAAATTTTATATATTATATTTGCCATACCTCCTATGTTTATTATATATTTTGTATAGCTATATGTTAACATAAAATTTACATAATATACATCTATGTGGCTGGATGGCATCACTGACTTGACGGACGTGAGTTTGAGCAAGCTCTGGGAGATGGTGATGGACAGGGAAGCCTGGCGTGCTGCAGACCATGGAGTTGCAAAGAATCGGACACAACCAAGTGACTGAACTGAACTACCTATTTCAAGTAACAAAGTCGTGATTTGTGCACATGTTGAGAAAGCATATTATTAGCTCTCTTGTCTCAGTATCACACTTTGGATTCAAATTGTGAGCTGTACATTCGCACTTATAATTGAATTACTGACATGATTTGTGGATGAACTTTTATGATGAATCTGTGAGAAATCTGAATCAATATAATGAGGCTAGGGAGAAGGCTTTGAAACTTCTGGTACAAAGGAATTGCATTAATTTAATTATTGAATTTTAAAATATTAGTCTTTTATATGGTGTTCATTGTATATATGTTGCATTTATATTGTCATTCATATTTATTATAGAATAATATATCTGAGTTCTTTGCAAGAGATTATTTAGTAAACTATTTTTCCCCCCTGGGATGCCAAGAATGAAATCCTTTATATCAAACTGAACTTGCAGATTTTTGCTTGTGATAGAAAATGTAGTTGAGGTTCTTGCAGCAAATGAGTCTCAGCTTTGGTATTTTTATTTCCTACAGTGTTCATCCTTGAAAATAACCTATATAAGCATCCTTTTTAAAGTGTTTATTTTCCATTTAATGAAAGTTTTCAGCCCTCTTCATTTATTGACAGACTATGATGTGGAAGACACCCTACAGATATGTTCACTGATAAGAATGCCTACTAATGGATTTTATTTGCCACCTACTTTGAAATCTATTAACTAATTAGAAATTGAAAATTCCTTCATCATCTTTTGGTTCTATCCATTTATTTAGCTCCAGGTAATAATTTTTATAGAGAAGTTAGAGTGAGTTCTATGTGTATTTATCCTCTTTAAATAACATCACAATGAAGAATATTAATAACAAACAGGTAGTGTATTTTCAGTCTTGTAAAGATGTATGCATTATTTTTTTAAAATCTGACTTGTTTCAAAGTGACATAGTGAAAGAGCACTAATTATATGTAATCCAAAGAGGTGTTGCTTGTTTTAAAACAAGTGCATATATGAAAAATATCTAAATATCTGAGCAGATAAGTTATGATGAGTTTCTGATCACTAAAATCACACTTCCACAAAATTATTCTCTTGCAAAATTTTACCACAACTAATGCCGAAATAATTTAATTATTATTTTGCAGACTGTTTAATTACCCGACCAAAATAAGAACCAGTTGGTTAAGCCACCAAAGTCAAATGTTAAAAGCTACTGTCCATAGAAAATGAATAAAATGCAAAGAATTACATTCAAAATTATAATCTAAATCATTAGAAATATAATTTATTTGAATAAAACTGTGAAAGATATGCCATGCTGGATATATAACACTACATACAGTTATAATACAAAAAACAATATCCAATTTTTTTCTTTCTATTCAGTCCAAGGATTTTTGTTGCATTACTTGGTCAACACTGGCCTCAATCTGAGAATGCATGGCAATGAGCTCTGGTTCTTGGTCTTCACTCCAGATGAGATCATAATATGCATGTTCATAATTTAAATAACTGTAAATTAGCATGAGATTAATTATATCTTTATATAGTCAATACTAAGTAAGTGATACTGAGAGTAAGTATTATGAATTTATTCAGCAAATACTTTTTGAGCTCCTCCTCTGTACCAGGCACTATTCTAAGTGGTAGGGACACCCTAGTGAATCAAATGTAAACATCCTCTCTTTATGAGCCTTATGAGGAGAAGAAAAACAATGAAAAAGGTAAACATGTAAAATACACATTTGTTTGATGGTGGCAAGTGTTCCTGATTTCATGGCAGAAAAAAATTACTAAGCTTTAAACGAACACAAAAATTAATCAGAATTTTAAAGAATGAAGAGAATAATTCTAATACGAATGATTAAGAATGTCTAAGGGGGGCAGTGGAAAGTGACTTGCATGTGGGTATTAGACTAATACATGCAGAGGACAGTAAATAGGTGACGGTGATGGGAGACATTTGTGTTAGAAAGGAATGAGTAATGAGGCTGGCTGTAGACATTAGAGCCAAAGGGGCCGTGGATGCTCGTTGTACTGTGAGTGATCAGGGAATGAACCAAATAGTGAAGAGTGTGTTGGGAGGACATTAATATGGAAGTGCTGGTACAGGGAGGCAGCTGTGTTTCGGAGAAAGAGCACTGATCTCAGTCATATTACCCAAGTGGAATTCTGGTTTTCCCAATTATCACCTTGTAACTGTAGACACACTAACATCTTTAAAGAATTATTTGTTTACAGAGAGTAAAACACTTGTTCCAATGCCTTAATGAATGAATGGAATGCATTGTTCGTTTGCCATGTGCTTATTAAATGACCACATATTTAATAGCAAAGCAGTATCTGTTTATTATCTTGAACCTCATTTGTGACCACGTTTTTTGGACTCTACTTTTGATTGTTATTCTTGCTGGTTTCTTAAAATTTGGAGAGAAAAAAATATTCTTTTTACATCACCTTATATCCTTTTAGAAACAGAGAAAGGATGAAGGGAAGAAAGTGAAGAAAATACGAGAAAATTCAATTCAATAAAGAAGAGGAAAGGAATGGGAGGATAGAAAATAGACATCAATAGTAGTTGGGCTGGTTCTTGATATTACATCAATGGGGAAGTAATATCTAGATCACGGAGAATACAATGAAAATAGAGAGATATGTATTTGAGGAATATTATTGTGCAAGAATCAAAATAAAATGCAAATTGCCAATGTACTTTGAGGATTTAGAGTTTGAAATATCAGGACATTTTTAAAATGCCTCCAAAATCCTGGGTGAATGGAAGAATGAGGATATTGTTGTTCAATTGCTAAGCATGTCCAACTCTGTGACCCCATGGACTGTAGCCCACCAGGCTGCTCTGTCCATGGAATTCTACAGGCAAGAATACTGTAGCAGTTGCTATTTCCTTTTGCAGAGGATCTTCCTGATGCAGGGATTGAAACTGGGTCTCCTGCATTGCAGGCAGATTCTTTACAGTCTAAATTAAAGATTTATCAAAACAAAAAGGACGGGGGGGTGGGGTAGATGGCTGGCTTTAATCATCATGTGACATTACATTGGAGAGTAAAGGAATGTACAAAATTCTATCAAAATATCATTCCTTTGAAGTCAAGAGAAAGACTGGGAAAGATTGAGGGCAGGAGGAGAAGGGGGCAACAAAGGATTAAATACTTGGATGGCATCATCAACTCAATGGATCTGAGTTTGAGCAAACTCCAGGGGATAGTGAAGAACAGGGAAGCCTGGTGTCCAGCAGTCCATGGGGTCATAAAGAGCAGGACACGACTCAGCGACAGAACAACAACAAGAGATAAGGGAGGTATTCAGTGACCCTAAGGAAGGTCACGCAAACAGTCAGGGCACATTCAAGACCCCAGTCCAATATTTTAAATTATATATTTTCTATAATGAACTTTTATCAGACCACAGTTACTATCCAATATTGAATTTGGGGTGAAAGAAGGATATCTAATAAATGTAACAAATAATGAAAATATAGAGATAACAGGAGACATTTGGGAAGGAAGCTGCACTAGAGGAAAAGATTTGGGTGGTGTTAGGTGGAGATAAAGCATGTATCAACTGAGATCTCCAAGAGAAAACAATAAGGAGCTTAAATGAACCAGAGGAAATATTCATATTTCAGAGGTAGAAGGAGAAAGAATAACAATCATAACTACAATTTAAAGAGGCTGAAGACTATTGCCTGTAGGGACTTCCCTGTAGCTCAGATGGTAAAGAATCTGCCTCCAATGCAGAAGACCTGGCCTGCAAAGCAGGAGACCAGGGTTTGTCCCTGGGTTGGGAAGATTCTCTGGAGAAGGAAATGGCAACCCACTTCAGTATTCTTGCTTGGAGAATCCCAGGGACAGAAGAGCCTGGCAGTCTACTGTCTGTGGGGTCGCAAAGAGTCAGACATGACTGAGCCACTAAGATTACGACTACCACAAAAGACTATTGCATATTACCTGAACATTTAACATGGAGTTTTTAAGTACACTGTTTAATGGAATTTTACCCCAGAATGGTGAAAACTTTGCCTCAGGACAAAGATAACCTAATTTAGCTTTTTTAGAATTTTATTTCATAAGCATTAAGAGACTAGCATTCTGAGGTTAAAGGAGATACTAAGAAATAAAGCATTACTATTTGAAGAAGACAGAGCAATTCCTTCCAAGACTAAACTATTTAATGACAGTTTGTGAGATGAAGATAATTTGGTTGTTTATTAATAAGATGCAAGTTACTTCCCTAATGAACCATTTTAATCAGTGATCTATCAGTTAATCAGTGTTAATCAGCGCTTCATTACTAAATAAGGACTTCGTGATGAGGTGGACAAACCCATAGTGTTGCATGACTAATAAGTAGACATCATTTTTTTTTCAAAATGTTTTTCATTAACCTGAATTCTATAATATTCAAAGTTTGGCCGAAAGACCACCCTCAGGTTAACATAGTCCAGTGGTTTCAAGAGAGGAGCCCAGCATTTGTGATCAGATGTTTCTGAGATGTACCGAGTCATTGGTAAGTGTGCAGCTTCTCCAAGTGTAAGAGCTTGGGGAAAAGAGTGGTATTGTTTATTTTAGGTAAAAAGAATAGTCACAGAGGAATTTTTCTTTTGGGTTTGTTCTTGCTCCATTTTCTTACCAATGAAGTAATACTGCTTTGTGTAAGATTTTAAAACTGATGAGATTCTGGAATGTTGAGATAAAATCAAAGAGCTCTAGGAAAGTAATCTTTCAGCCATTTTCTTTGCTTGTTAGAACATGTCTGGAAAATTGAATTTGGATTTGAGCATCCTATGATAAATAGTGCTTAGTTTACATCTCATCTAGATTCCTTGTGACCTGCCCTCATCGCAAGTTTTGGTGAATTGTTACCCTGTACACACTTTCAGCTCCAAGACCCAGACTTTTCATATCAAATACCAATGTTTGTCACATCAAGAAAAGATGGAGAGGAAGATTGTGCTGCAGTATCAAAACTTTGTCACTATACCTGTTCTCCAGATTGTTTGCCTGGCTTTTTGTACAGTGTCTTGGGCTTCACTGCTTTTTGGTTGGGGGATCAAGATATTATTCAAAGGGTTTTTTTTCTAAGCCGTCCAATTTATCTTATGTTAAATATTTTGCAACATTTTTGTTGTAGATTTTAACCTCTACATTTTTTAATTGAGGTAAAATTGACATATAACAGTATATTGGTTACAGGTACACACATAATAATTTGATGCTTGTGTATATTGTGAAACAATTATCACAATAAGTCTAGTTAACCTTCAACACCATACAAAGAAAATTTTTGTTTTCTTGTGATGAGAACATTTAAGATCTACTCTCTCAGCAACTTTCAAATGTGCAATGCAGTATTTTTAGGTGTAGTCACTGGAAGTTTGTGCCTTTCAACCTCTTTGCTCACTTATCCCACTTCCTATCATACTAGGCTTCTGGCAACCACCAATCCGTTCTCTGTATCTATGAGCTTGAGTTGCTGTTGTTATTTTTGTTGTTGTGTTTCTTTTTTTTCTGAGATATAACGTATAAAGGTGAGAACATGGTTTTTGTCCTTCTCAGCTTATTTCACTTAGCATGATGTCCTCTCTCCATTTCTGTTGTCACAAATGGCAAGATTTCTATCCTTTTATGTCTGAATAACACTCCATTACATGAGTGTACATATACACATGTGTATGAGCACACACACACACACACACACACCACATCTTCTTTAAACATTCATTCATCAGTGTACACGTAAGTTGTTTCCATATCATGGCTATTGTAAATAATGCTGCAGTGAGCATAGCCGCACTATTAACAATACATCCTTTTGAACCAGTGTCTTTATTTATTTCAGATAAAATACCCAGAAGTGAAATCGATGAATTATATTACAGCCCTGCTTTTAATTTGCAGGGAACCTCCATACTGTTTTCTGCAGTGGCTACAAAAGTTTTCATTCACACTAACAGTTCATGAGGGTTCATTTTTTCTACATTTTCACCATTTGTTATGCCTTATCTCTTAATAATAACCATTCTAACAGGTATGAAGTGATGTCTCTTTGAAGGTTTGATTTGCGTTTCTCATTAGAGATGTTGAGCATCTTGTCATGTACCTGTTGGCCATCTATATTTCTTCTTTGGAAAAATTTAGACCTTCTATCCATATGTTAATCTGATTTTTTGATTTTTGCTGTTGAGCTTTATGAATTTTTCATATATTTGGGATATTAACTCCCTGTCATATAAATGATTTGCATTATTTTCTCCCATTCAGTAGATTGCCTTTTCATTTTGTTAATAGTGTTATTTGCTGTACAGGGTTCTTTAGCTTCAAATAGGTGCACTTATTTCTTTTTGCTTTTGTTGCCTTTGTTTTTGGTGTCAGATCCAAAAAATAATTACCAAGGCTGATATCAAGGAGCTTCTAAGGGTCTGCCTTCTTCTAAGGGTCTTATGGTCTCAAGTTTATAACATTCTTATTATACTGAAACAAATAGTGACATTACAAACTAAAATTTTTAAATTATATGAATTACAATGTTAAAAGATCTCAGAGAAATTACTTTTGCAGTATGTCATTTCATGCCCAAATATCTTGAGTGTTTGAGCATTTCAACTCTGTCATCAAGATTTCCAGATCTGAAGAAGATGGATCTTGTGGGGGATTGGAATGAAGGATTATCCTGAATTCCAAAAAGAAAATCTTGAAATTAAAAAATAATAATAATAATAAAGTTTAAAAGAGAAGAATTAATTACCTATGATTTTTGTCTACATTTATATATGAGGGAATCAATTATTTATTATTGAGTTGTTTATTGGGCTTTCCTGGTGGCTCAGATGGTAAAGCATCTGCCTGCAATGCAGGAGACTCGGGTTCAATCCCTGCACTGGCATTGTTTATTTTTAAGCTGTTTATCTTCTCTCTCTCCAAAAATATTCAACTGCTCATAGACACTATCAGTTCTCAAATGAAGATATTTGTAATTAAAATAAGACAGTAGAGCTTTTTAAAATATATTCATCAAATATAATAAGGATTGATATTTAATACATACTTTTAAAACGTAAGAAATGCATCTGTAAAGCATGTAGAACAAAATGAGTAAAAGAGGAAAGCTTTTCACAAATATTGCTAGTGAAATTGCTATTAAATCATAATAATGATAAGAAATCCAATTAAATATAATTTTTCCCACAATAAAAGTATCCTAGGGGCACCCCACTCCAGTACTCTTGCCTGGAAAATCCCATGGATGGAGGAGCCTGGTAGGCTGCAGTCCATGGGGTGGCTAAGAGTCAGACACGACTGAGTGACTTCACTTTCACTTTTCACTTTCATGCATTGGAGAAGGAAATGGCAACCCACTCCAATGTTCTTGCCTGGAGAATCCCAAGG
>NW_011494772.1:5522499-5535538 GCF_000754665.1 Bison bison bison | reverse complement strand
TTCTTGCCTGGAGAGTCCCAAGGATGGCAGAGCCTGGTGGGCTGCTGTCTATGGGGTCACACAGAGTCGGACACGACTGAGGTGACTTAGCAGCAGCAGCATATTAGGACTTCTTTTTGCAATTACTATTATATATACTACACAAATCAAAAAAAAAAAAAAAAAAACCACTTGTTTAGGAGACTTCTCAAAGAGAAGAATGAATAAATAAATATATCTCATTGTTTGTACTGGCACTTTTACTGGACAAACTTTAAAACTTGGAAAAATATTAAACCAATTTTTATCAGGAAATTTGAATTAGCGTAGCACACAGGCTCTTAAGCACAGTTACAGCTCATTGAGAAAATTGTGCCTGCAGCTCCTCTCCCCAAGTACATATACATATGCAAGACCAAAATTATATTGTTTTAAGATATTTCCGATGTTTAAATAACATTACTTTTCGAAACATTAACCTTGATTGATCTTTAGCCAAAAAAAACACTAAAATTAAAGTACCACAAAAATGTATTAATCTGTAAGATAATATAGGCCTTAGAACATGTTTTTCTGTTTGTATTGGTTCCATTAAATGTAATCATTAGATAATTCTTATGGAATTGTTTTGTCCATCATTTTTTTGTTGAAACATTTTAAGAACTTTATTTAAAAATAATTTTCTTTATGAACAACAATAACTTCCTCCATTGTTAAAAGGTTTTTCCCTTTAAGAAAATTTAAAATGACTGGAGAGGGACAAATAATGCTTTAACTTAAAATTAGTTTGTAGTTATTTACTGTTCTTCTACATAACTATTTCCAACTTGTGAAGTTAATGTTATTTTAAAAAGAATGTGAATATTTAAATAATATTTACATAATATTAATATTCCTTACTCAGTGTTAAAATAGCCCAGTATCTATGTTCATTTTGGCTGGTAACTCTCAAGAGAAAGTCAACTTTTACACATAAATGTATTTCTCAAGGTCTCAATTTTTGATATTATCTGTATAAGAGATAATGAAAGATGAAAATTAAGGAATATATTGTGTTCCTGATGAAAAGTCTGCTTCTATTCACTAAGAATAGTGAAGTATAATATGCACATTTCAAAGATAAATAAGAACAAGAAAGTTATATTAATCTTCCCAAAGAATCATTTTTAAATGATCACATAATGGCAACATGGGCAAAATATAAGAAAGTCACTCCCCAAAGAATCACAAAGGCTTGGTAAATAAAATAATGTTCACACTCATTAGTAATAAGAAAAATAAACATAAAAATATATCCAAGCTAAATTGTCAAATTAAAAACAAACTATTGTTCTAGTTAGCATATGAGAAAACAAGCATTTTCAAGCAATACTGATAAAAATATAAATTCATTTAAGTAAAGTTTCTCTCTGCTCCAACTCTGAACAAGGCACATATTAACACAAAAGCAATGTGACTATGGAAATGGAGTAGGTTATGAATTCTGTTTGTACTCAGAGATGATGCAAAGAAAATGCAATAGACATGAGTAGAAGAGAAGGCCTGAAGGAAACTAGGAGTTTGAAGGATGTAACAGTAGTCAAAGCTATGGTTTTTCCAGTGGTCATATATGGATGTGAGAGTTGGACCATAAAGAAGGCTGAGGGCCAAAGAATTGATGCTTTTGAATTGTGGTATTGGAGAACACTCTTGAGAGTCCCTTGGACTGCAAGATCAAACCAGTCAATCCTAAAGGAAATCAGTCCTGAATATTCATCATAAGGACTTATGCTGAAGTTGAAGCTCCAACACTTTGGTCACCTCATGCAAACAGCTGACTCATTTGAAAAGACCCTGATGCTGGGAAAGATTGAAGGCAGGAGAAGAAGGGGATAACAGAAGATGAGATGGTTGGATGGCATCACCAGCTCAATGGACATGAGTTTGAGCAAGCTCTGGGAGATAGTGAAGGACAAGGAAGCCTGGTGTGCTGCCGTCCATGGGGTCACAAAGAGTCGGACTTGACTAAGTGACTAAACAAAAACAACAACAATAACAACCCTTCCCACCTCTCCACTTTTTTGTCTGTACCACCTAAAAGAATAAAAACCTTGGTAGCTCTTATCATGAAGGGTAAATATAATGCATGTCAGTCTATCCGTTGTATTGGAAACATCCATTTTCATGACGATTTATGATGAACTTCTTTAATAATAGGAAGCAGCTAAACTTGGTTTGGGCAAAACAAATACTTTTAATTGATTAATTGGAGAAATGGAATATATAAAAAAAGATAATAATTCTTTCCCATCAACCAATTAAATATTTATTGTGCAAAACATACACTTTAGGATGTCTACATATTTTAGAATGAATTTCCAACTATGAGACACATTTGAAAATCATGTAATTCAAAAAATAAGAAAGCACTTTAGATATTTCACTTGGTAACTGTCCTCACAATTTCAAAATGTGCCTAAAGAAATAATTGAAGTGAAGTGTTAGTCGTTCAGTTATGTCAGAATCTTTGGGGACCATGGACTGTAACTCACCAGGCTGCTCTATCCATGGGCTTCTCCAGGTAAGAGTACTGGAGTAGGTAGCCATTCCCTTCTCCAGGGGATCTTCCTGATCCAAGGATTGAATCTGGGTCTCCTGCATTTCAGGCAGATTCTTTACTGTTAAAGCCAAGCGGGAAGACCAAAAGGGATAACAGATGAAAGTAAAATGAAAGAAAATTCTGGAAAATATGTGAATTTTATAATAAAAGAGTTTACTGTTTTCTGAACAAGACCACCAAGCAACAATGAAAGACGAAAAGCTTCATTTGCTGAGAATCTGCTAGTGTTGAGGATTCAGAGAGGAAAACACGTATGCCTATGCCTGAGGAGTTTATAGTCATGCTTTCTCTTCACTTTTGATTTTCTTTTTTTTTAATTTATTTTAATTGGAGACTGATAACTTTACAATATTGTGGTGGTTTTTGCCATTCAAACATGAATTGAAATAAGGAACAGAAAAACAGCCTCCTTACTGGATTCTTCTCATTTAATAGGGAAGCCAGGTTACTGCTCCTATTGCCTACATAACTATTTATGTTGAAGATTTTCTGTCTAAAATATTTAGTATCTAACTTTTTATAAAGGATCCAGCAGGATGTTTTTAAACATAAAATATGTTAACAGTCAACAAAGAATAATATAACAATATCTCCTCTTCTCTAGAAGATACTATGTAAAGTCATAAGCATTTATCTCTGGAATTTATAAAGTTATGGTAAATACTCATTAAGCTCATCAAAAACTATTTTAAACTTAAATTTTCACAAATATTTAAATGTCTGTGACCTCTCCCCAGTCAAAAGCAATAAATGATGTCTAGAAAATTTAAAAATGTCAATAAAATCAATAATGACAAACTTTTATTAAAAATATTAAAAGCGAACCAATACCATCCCAAATGATAAACATGTGTTTTGCACCATTTTATGTACATTTTGAAAACTGTAGTCACCCAAAACTTTTTTCTTCTTTTACTTCTTTTTCTTCTCTTATTCTTTTTCTATTTTAAAGAGAGTTGTTCTGTAAGGGATAAGACGGCCTGTCTTCTTGGAAGTTAAATTACATGTCAAACATTTCAGAGTTTAGAAAGCAGCTAATAAGGGTGTAATATTGAAATGTCAAACATGTACCTACCATTTTCTTCCTTATCCTGATTCTGAGACTCTCTGGTAACAACTATAATGATCTGTTTAGGCTTGGGCCCATTGTTCCCTTTCGTCACTCATATTTAGTAATTACTTTCTCCCCAAGGCTGCACTTTTTTTGAGGAAAGTAAAATTCCAAAGTGGTGTTCAGTTTTGAATTAAATTCTGCTTGTATGACAGCAAAGAAATGTCAGGGGAGTGAATTCAATGGCTTATACTTTCCCATTTATTTCCAGCTCTACAAAGACTCTTACAAAATACTTAAGCATGCTTTTCTGTTGGGGAGGACTTTTCCTTAGGAAGCTATCTGACTAATTGTCTCTGGATAACATCAGAGAGGATTTTAAACTGCCTGATGTGTGTTATCCTCTTGGTTACTCAAATAGGGAGTGAGAAGAGAAAAGGAAAAGATCTGTGCAAGTGCTGAATAATTGAAAACAAGGTCCCTAATGCAGTGACAGGACACTGGTATGTGAAGACCAAATGGAGACTGAGAATGTTGTTATCAGTGAAACTCTAAAGAAGAATGCAATATGATGCAATATGTTTATTAGGACACATTCTTTCCAATTCTAGCTAATGTTGAAAGTGAGCTTACATGATAGATTTTAAGTTCTTGCAGTGCAGTTGAATGAGTACAGAATCCTCATCAAGAAATGCTCCATGAATAAGTCTGATCATAGTGATCTAAAGTATTGTAACAATGACCATAATTGCTTTGCTATTGTTTTTAAGTGCAAGGTCAGGCTAACATGTGAGATAGCTATGACATTAGCAACACTTTTGACATGATGTTGATCATGCCCAAGTGCATGTGGTTCATTCTAATGTCAACCATTTAGCCTATTAAAAATAACACAGAGCTATTGGCAATACTTGGAGTCTTCAAGTACATAAACAAGGAATGATTCAAAGACTCAAATGGCTGCTATATGATCCATTAATTAAGCTGGTAAAAACTATGTTTCATTGTAGAGCGTGTACTATATAACATTAAGGATGTTTGTGTTTCTCAAGGCATCACTCGATGCAAAAATAAACTAGGAGCTGTGACTCCAATCCAGAGAAAGAAATTATTTTAGAAGTGATAGAGAAAAATGGTCCAGTATTGACTCATCAACCTCAAACTGTCTGTCTTGTATTTTCTCCTTAAAAGCCAAGGATAATATTGATACATAACTTATTTCACTGAATTAGATCTTTATTCATTATTTGAATATACGTTTAACTACCTGTTATAGGCAAGGCAAGCTCTCCTGATGGCTCAGGCGGTAAAGAATCCACGTGCAATACAGGAGACCCGGGTTCGACCTACCTGATCGGAAAGATCCCCTGGAAAAGGGAATAGCTATCCACTGCAGTATTCTTGCCTGGAGGATTCCATGGACAGAGGAGCCTGGCAGGGTACAGTCCATGGAGTCGCAAAGAGTTGGAAACGACTGAGTAACTAACACTACTATAGGCAAGGCACTAGAGAGTTAGATCAAAATTAACTAAACACAGTCACACAGATACATAAGTCACAGTGAATTCACAAAGGAGAAGTGGGGAGTAGTGCGAGCGTATAATACGGTACTTAACCTAGTCAGAGGGTCAGGGAGGGCATCTTTGTCCAAATGATATTTAACTTGAGATCTGAAACACAAGTAAGAGTTAGCAGAGAAAAGAAGGAAGCAGGGATTAGGTACAATAGGCCATGAAGAATTCTGCTATTCCTTTGAATGCATTCTTCTAGACAAATATTGTCTCCCTGATCCCTTGCTGTACTGAATCTTCCTTAACACTACTAGGCTTTCTCTGAAAGTTGTACTTATTGATTTCAGTGATGTCCTGCAAGGTGTCACACCCTCTGGAAATCTATTTCTTCATCCCCAGCCACTGAAACATCACTAAAAATGTGCAGCCTTGGGAAGGGAATGGAAAGCATTTTCAAGATCTCTAAAAAACTAACCATAGAGAAACAAGGCAGGCTTTGGTTGAGAGCCTTTTATGCTGGGACTTAAGGGAGTTTGTTTAAACCTCCAGGCTAGTAGATCAAGGTCTGTAGTAGAAAAAATGATTATATATCTTATTATTTTTATGAATAAGCTCTCATATATTAAAAAATGATCCAAATTGTTTTGCTTTGCAGTTTAAAGTATATTCAGAGCAATAACCAACACTCTGCTGATATTATTGTCCTGCAATTTCAACTAGGACCTGTGTGATGTGAGCCTACATCAGGAGAATGAGGATAAAACTTGGCTTTCATTCAGTAGAAGTTTTTAAGCAAGTCAATCTCTATCCTGTCTGTCTGATATCTCTTTTTCTGTATGTTCTAATCAAAGACATAACTCACCTGCACTCAAACAAAATGCTCTACCAGGTAAACCAAGACTGACAGCCTGACTTGAGTTCAGTCCTGGTTCAATATCACCCTGCTAACTTGTCAGTTATTGGAGAAGATCTGTTGATCGATTTGTTTCTTGTACACATTATTTTGATTCACAGTGATTTTAAGCATCAGAATTTCAAGTACAATTATGTTCTAAATCCCCAACTCTAATTTTCAATCACTCACTCCTTTCATTTTCACATACATTAGCATGTATATTTCTTATCATAAGACAGGAATTTACTTATAAAACTTTTTCTGGCATGATACTAGTTTCAGTATGAAAAATGTCCTTATGTTCACAAAAATCCATTACAGATTCAGTATTGAAAACCTACTCTTTTCCTCTTTCAACTGGAATTAAATAATTAAGATATGACACATAATCTTATATTCTATGATCATATGAAATTTATGGCCATCATGGTAGGGCCATAATAAAGAGGAAGGATAATAGTGTTACATATCGAGTTTTCCTTTAAAAATCTAAAAACAGAAAGCTTTAGTTATGGTCAAATGGATTACACAAAATGATAATAATGCTTGGCCCAAGCTAGTTTATATCAGAAAATTCCAATGGGAGGTAGATAAAATTCCCTCCACTAATGTATGTTAATGTACTTCCTGGGTGGTGACAGTGGTAAAGAACCCACCTGAGTTCGATTCCTGGGTCTGAAAGATCCTCTGGAGGAGGGCATGGCAACCCTGGAGAATTCCCATGGACAGAGCAGCCTGGTGGGCTACAGTCCATGGGGTCACAAAGAATCGGACAGAACTGAGCACAAGCATGCATGCAATGTACTTTAAAAGTAGTTTCCTGAGGGGAGGGGGACTGAGGTATGGGAGTCTGAAAATGCAGCTATTGTTACAAAATGTGGTGTAGTATGGATTGTTGTGCATCTGTTCTATTACAAGTCGTCACCGCCAGTTAGCTCCATTGGAAATAATATCATAAAATTTCCTACAAACTAACAATGTTTTTTATTAAAAAATTATAATTAAAATTATAACAGAATATATTGATATGGAAAGCATAAATGATGTTTGACTTACATAAATGAACACCTGGAATTTGATTAAAAAAATTTTCTTAAAGTCACAGAAATCACGGAAATCATTCAGTTAGTTATTTGAAAGTTTTTGTTCGAATTTTTAAAATTTAGGAAATATTACTCAGTATTTTGTCGAACAACCTAAATAACAAACACTACTATATAGTTAAGTGATTTAGTATTATTTTGTTTTGCTCTTACACGTGGGGCAGAACATAGAGCTAGAATAAAAGTGACTGTTTCTTTTTAATGATTTCATTAAATAAATGTCTTTTATCATTTCATCAGGTTTATGAATTTTATATTTCCTTTACATGGCTCAACAATGCAAATATTGGGTTTGTAGATAAGAATTCAATTAGCATTTCAAAGAGGTCAAATTAATTCCCTCTCAGAGACACTAGCTGTTATTTCAGTCTACAAAGTAAAACTAAATTCTATAGTACAAAACAATTTTTAAATCTTACCAGTATCCTTGCTCATTGAAAAGCAGTACTGATTCTTTTGAAGTGTAGTTTTTGAACTAAAAATCTTTAAATTTTTTAAAAAATATTTTTATCTTTCTTAAAATATTGTTATGAGGGATCTTTGATATAATATATGTGAAGTATTTTGGATTATACCTGATGTATAATAAATGCTCTGTAAATATAAGAATAGATCATAAAATACCCAAATTCAAATGAATCATTATTGTCTGGCTGCTGCTGCTGCTGCTAAGTCGCTTCAGTCGTGTCCGACTCTGTGTGACCGCATAGACAGCAGCCCACCAGGCTCCCCTGTCCCTGGGATTCTCCAGGCAAGAACACTGGAGTGGGTTGCCGTTTCCTTCTCCAGTGCATGAAAGTGAAAAGTGAAAGTGAAGTCGCTCAGTCATGTCCGACTCTTTGTGACCCCATGGACTGCAGCCCACCAGGCTCCTCCGTCTATGGGATTTTCCAGGCAAGAGTGCTGGAGTGGGGTGCCATTGCCTTCTCCGTATGGTGTAGTAGCGGTCCTCAAGCATTTTGGCGCCAGGGATCAGTTTCAGGGAAGAAGTAGGGTAAGGGGGATGGTTTCGGGATGATTCAAGCACGTTATATTTATTGTGCTCTCTACTTCTATTATTGTTACATCAGCTCCGATTCAGATCGTCAGGCATTAGATCCTGGAGGTTTGGAACCCTTGGTCTATAGTATTACTGCTTATATGATTCCAAAATTATTGCAGGAAATCAGTGGCTTAGCAAGGAGTAAGGACAGTAGAAGTGTTCTGTCCCAGGTGCCTTCAATATTGGGTACTCTACAGATGAGATGTCGTTGTTTAGTCACTCAGTCATGTCAAACTCTTTGCTACCTGTTGGACCACAGACCACCAGGATCCTCTGTCCATGGGATTCTCCAGGCAAGAATATTGGAGTTGGTTGCTCTTTCCTTCTCCAGGGGATCTTCCTAACCAATGGATCAAAACTGTGTCTCTTGCATTGGCAGGCAGATTCTTTGGCCACAGGGGATGCCGAAAGATGGGATAAGATATAGATTTAAAGCTGTAATAAAACTGACTAAAAGTTGGTCAGCCTTTTAACTGTAACTCTGCAGAGGCAATTCTAAACAATGTCAGTGAAAAAATATTCCCCTCTGCCAGGGTCAACCACTCCCACAGCCCTATTCTGTTTGGTATGCAGCTGCAGAAACTAATAATGAAAGGGCAAATATTTTTTACTTCTTAAGGGATAAAACTCTAGTTATAAGTTGTAAACTTTCATTCTCTTAATGTGACACTGAGAGAACTTCTGGGTTCCATTTTTTAGTTCATGTGTTATTGACGTGTGGAATGCAAAATAAGAATTAGTAACAAGAACAATAACTAACACTTACTGAGCACTTACTATTTCTGGAGAAGGAAATGGCAACCCACTCCAGTACTCTTGCCTGGAAAATCCCATAGACATAGAAGCCTGGTAAGCTACAGTCGATGGTGTCGAAAAGAGTCAGACATGACTGAGCAACTTCACTTCACTTCACTTACTATTTCTAGGCTGTAATCCATACACTTTATATGTCTAAACTTTCTTCATCTTCACACCTATTATCCCCAATTTACAGAAAATGAATAATCATTTTCACTGATGAAGCATAATAAATAGTATAAGAATAGAATAATGTGTTATACAAAGGTAAAACGTGTGGTAGAATATGAGTTAAAGAAAAAAGAAATGAGTGTGGATTGGAAAGTCAAAAGGAACCTCTTCAAATAGTCATGGGCCCCTAAAGATTAAGGATACAATGTACATTTCCTATCTTCTTAACTTCAGTTCTTCCTTACTCCTTTCATTTCTGTATTTCTTTGTCTTTTCTTTATTTCTCATCCACCTTCAGGGCAGCAGTTTTATTCCTTATTAGGCGAAATAAAGGCAGAAAAAGAAGCATTTCTTTTCTTAGCTCTGCACTGATCCTATTAAGTTATAAGTGTTCAGTCACTCAGTTGTGTCTCTTTATGACCCTATGGACCGTACCCTGCCAGACTCCTCTGTCCATGGAATTTTTTAGGTAAGAATGCTGGAGTTTTTCCTGCAGGGAATCTTCCCGATCCAGGGATCAAACCTGTGTCTCCTACATCTCCTGCATTGTAGCAGATTCTTTACCTGTTGAGCGATAGGAGAACAGTGGTTAAATAAGAACTTACAACCTGCAAGAACTTGGACAAGTTACCTGCTTTTTCTGTGCCTATCTTAAATGTCTTTATCTATACACCAGAAAGAGAAATAAACATATGTATGCATCTAGCCATTGCAAATTTTTGAATATATTGAGGCTTAAATTGTCCCTTTTTTGATAAGTGGAAGCCTTTTCAAATTGGTTTCTTTTGACAAATCACTAGTAATATTTGATGGCATTCTTGCTTTCTGGATGTCAGCAAGTTCCAGGCTCATCTTTTATATTTCTTGACCTACACAATGAATCCATTAATCACAGAATGCTGTTTCCTTTTATTGATAGTTCAGAATAAAAGTTAAAACAGTGAGCTTTTTGTTATTTCCTTTGCTTAGAGCATTTGTTTAGACCTGAAAGTTGCAAAGATGCTCAATTTCAGAGAATTTATATTATGATGAGATTAAAATTAAATACAGAAATGATCCTATGATAGAAATAAATGCATATCTTAAGCTCGTAAGCATTCTAGACAGTAAGGATTTCATTTCATAACTGATACTTAGTCTTGTGACTTTCTCAGAAAATAATTGTGTTCATAGCTACAAAAGTAGAGTTTACTTCAAATTAATCTGGTCAAAAAAGTGTTGTGAGATGAGATGCTTTTGGAGGGTGGGACGTGTTAGAAATTGTAGCAATAGAAAGAGTGAAAATATTCCAGGCTTATAGAATGACAGATCAAGATGATGTTCTAGAGACTGGAAAGAATTTTTTGGATTGAAAAGACATTTGACTATGGAAATAAGTGAGTGATAGTTGAATATTTATGAACAAGTAAAATTAAATAACAGAACAGAACAATGGTGAATTTCCTCACGGGCAGTTCTGTTAGGGTAAAACTAAGCTGCCATGACAAAGAGACCCTAAATTACAATGGCTTAAAACTGTTATAACAAAGAGACCCAAATTACAGTGGCTTAAACGATTTCGGAGAAGGCAATGGCACCCTACTCCAATACTCTTGCCTGGAAAATCCCATGGACGGAGGATCCTGGAAGTCTGCAGTCCATGGGGTCGCTCAGGGTCGGACACGACTGAGCGACTTCACTTTCACTTTTCACTTTCATGTATTGGAGAAGGAAATGGCAACCCACTCCAGTGTTCTTGCCTGGAGAATTCCAGGGACGGGGGAGCCTGGTGGGCTGCCGTCTCTGGGGTCGCACAGAGTTGGACACGAATGAAGCGACTTAGCAGCAGCAGCAGCAAACTATTTCATCTTGTGAAACAGATTTGAGATGAGTGGTCCAGTTTTGCGGGGGATCTCTGCTTTTCATAGTCAACCAGGAACCAGATTCCTTCTAAACTGTTGTTCTACCATCCTTTGGGATTCCCCCATGGATCAGTGGGTAAAGAATCTGCCTGCAATGCTGAAGACACAGGAGACATGGATTCGATCCCTGGGTCAGGAAGATCCCCTGGAGGAGGAAATGGCAATCCATTCCAAAATTCTTGCCAGAATTTTGTACAGAGAAGCTTGTAGAGCTACAGTCCAAAGGGTCACAACAAGTCAGACACGACTGAATGGCTAAGCACAAGCACACCATCCTTTAGAGCAATGTTGTCATATGCATGGTCAAAGCTGTCACTTTACATCTAGGTTTCAACCAGAAAGGAAGAAAAGAATGTAGTAGAGACATTCATGATCTCTCGAGTCCCCAAGAAGAATATGGCATGGGTTATTTCCACTCATACTCTATTGGTGAGAACTTGGTGAGACGGCCATACCCAACTGCAAGGCAGCAGGTGAATGACAATAGACTGGGAAGTCATGTTGTCTCTATAATTCTGTAAATATCAAAGAGCTGGATGGCAAATTTTAGCAAAAAGCTAACAGTTTCTTCCATACTCATCTTTTCTTTTTGACACTTCCATAATTTGTGTTTTCATAATTTTTCAAACTAATGAAGTAATAAACTTTCAGTTGCTTCATGTATATCTTTTTTTTTCATGTATTTCTTTAATTAATATGTCTCTTCATCTTCTTTCCTAAATACTTTAACTGTGTCACTTGGGGTCCAATCAGGAGACAGAATATACACCAGTACTTTGAATATGGAAATTTTAATATTACTATTAACTACTATCAGGATATTAACCACTAAGAGCTAAAGATAACTCCAATAAATAAAGAATTAGCAAATACAGAGTCAGCTACCATCCCTAGGGTGCGGAGAAAAGATCCAAGACAGAAACAAACAAGGAAGAGCCCCCACTACCTACTCTGTCCTCCAAAGCTGAGATTTAGACATTGCTGAAGGGGATGTGACAATAACGCATGGATGTCAGAGTTTGTCGAGGTGATGCAGACCAGAGATAGCTAGCATGAAGCCATCTGCCCAGCTCCTAGTAAGACTGTCTTGGGAAATACCAAATCAAGAACCTGCAAGAACTAGGCAGCTTCCCTTGGGAATGCTGGTAAGCCTTGCTGGAACATAAGCACCCCGTTAGATGTGCTCCACTGCTGAGGTGGTTGTGCACTAGGAGAAATAATAATAAGTTGCACCTGAAGCAAAAGACTTCCCCCTCCCCTCCTGCCTCTCCCTATGTAAAGGTCCTCTCAGCACCTTCTGCCACAAAGGCTGACCATTCTCCCAGCTGGCAAAGGAACTGTGTTTACAGGATCCAGCTCCACTATTATGAAACTGTGAAAGTGTTATTCGCTCAGTGGTTTCTGATTCTTTGCTACCACATGGACTGTAGCCTGCCAGGCTCCTCTGTCCATGGGGTTTTCCAGGCAAGAATACTGGAATGGGTACTCATTCCTTTCTCCAGGGGATCTTTCCAGCCCAGGGCTTGAACCTGTGTCTCCTGTATTGCAAGCAGCTTCTTTACCATCTGAGCCACCAGGGCAGCCCCCACGATTATGAAACAGGGCAATGAAAGGAGAATTTGAAGCTGGAAAACAACAAACTGATGACTGGCCCAGTGGCCATGACATAAAATTGTTGTATTATTTCCTCACTGCTTTATCCCAATAAGGTTCCCATTTAAGAACTGAATGAGATGGAAAATGTCATAGTCCATCAGTGGCATACCAGGGTTCCCTTTTCTCCACATCATCTCCAACATTTGGTATTTCTTGTCTTTTCTATGACTTCCCTGGTGGCTCAGACAGTAAATCGTCTGTCTACAATGCGGGAGACCCGGGGTCGATCCCTGGGTCGGGAAGATCCGCTGGAGAGGGAAATGGCAATCCACTCCAGTACTATTGCCTGGAAAATCCCATGCTCAGAGGAGTTTGGTAGGCTACAGTCCATGG
>NW_011494772.1:5517097-5522399 GCF_000754665.1 Bison bison bison | reverse complement strand
CATTCTAACATGTGTGAGGCAATTTCCCATTGTGGTTGTGATTCTCATTTCTTAATAATTAGTGATGTTGAGCATCTTTTCATGCAACTATTGGCCACCTGGATTTCTTCTTTGGAAAAGTGTCTATTTGGATCCTTTGCCCATTTTTTAAATCAGGTTGCTTGTTTTTATTGTTGTTGAGTTATAGGAGTTCTTCATGCATTTTGGATATTAACCAAACTGGATATATGATTTTCAAATATTTTCTACCATTCAGTAAGTTGCCTTTTTAAGAACAGTTTCCTTTGCTGTTCAGAGGCAATATAAACAACAAAAACTCTCAAAAAAACAAAGGTTGCTTTTAATTCATGGATAATATTCCATCTTCAAACTTCCCCTCCTATTTCTCCCTGAGTTGTAATGACCTGTAACAAATTCCTCACCACCATGTACAGGAACCATGAAGGAAAATTTCCTCAATTGGCTGGACAATGATTGAAGTCCAATTTTGTATAGTCTTAGCTAAAAAAAACTTAGGGTTCATGTTTTCCTATTTTCACACAAGGCAGTGTCTGTTTCATAGGATTGCTTGTGACCATCTCCTCAATGACCCTTCATTATCAGTGTAAGTAGTGAGAAAACGAAAACCAAAGCTGCAGATGTGTTTCTAGAGCCATCTGGCTCCTTTGGAAGGTAATTTACTACCTAAAAATAATCACATGCATATGGCCTCCCTCCTCCTTTACCCTAAAATATTCCTAAAACTGTTAACATTCGTTTCATTAGGTTTACAAAAAAAAAAAAAAAAGAAGAAGAATTTCTCCCATTTATACTGTTCTTTTGTTAATATTCATATGTGGTATCTGAGGAAAAGAAGCAGTTCTCACACATCCTGGGAAGGAGGAAAAAATCTGTTGATGAGATTTTTTTTTAATCAAAAGTGTTCTCTTAGGCACATTCAATCAGCTAGTTTGTGTTTTTTCTTTTAAGTAGCTGTAATAGTGTCATATTTTGAAGTAGCAATTTAGACTTTGATTCCAAACTAATTTCTTCCTATGCAGTATACTCAAAGGTAGATTTCCAATAGGCTATGATCATCTTCAAAAATTTCAGGCTGTGTGTAGCCCAGCCAGGCCCAGAAATTTGAGTTATTTGAGCATGACACTAACATCTACCACGAAGACAGAATAGTGTAAGGCATACCCTAGGCCCTTAAACATCATCCTTTTGTTATTTGGTTGAGTAACAATGAAGAGAGTTTAAGGTGTGAGTGAAATGCTATCCACTGTTTCTGTGATAGGATTTCAGTAGCCATACTAGATTTCCACCTGGTAATCAGAGAATGGGGTAATTTATTATCATGTCATAACATTTTTATACTATGCAATGTTGATGGCGAATGTGGAGGTTAATTCCCATGCATATCAGCTGAGTGGTCTTCAGTTTGTGTGGTGTGATCCATAATAATGTGGGCATGCTTCATAAGACTAGACATATGGAGGACCACCCATGAGTAAGGTTCTGCTCTTGTATAGTTTCATTCTTGAATCTCTTAAGATTGAAGATATGACACTTCAAGCACCTAGCATATTGCCTGTATTCCAGAATATAAGCTAGTTCTCTGTTAGTAAAATTGGTTTAAAAAGAAAACTATTGATTTTATGCTAGTCTCCATAATTTTACCTGACTTACTTATACCCTAAATTATAAAGATGATGCTCTTTAACATCTTTAGCTTGTCAAAGTGTTTTCAAATAGCGTAGAAGTAAGAGCAAAGTGGGGAAACAGCTGTCCCTTGTTATTTTGTTTCCTGAATACAAATAGTCTTAAATTGCTGTAAATGGAGAGGCTGGAATGAATTCAAACACCGCTTGTTTAAATACACTCAGCCTGATGTTTGTGTGTTGGAACCTTTGGAGAGGGCAGCGCTAGAAAATGCTCCACATTAACTTGTCACACATGACAATATACGGTTATGGCTTCTCTTTTGTTTGTTAGGTAGAGTTGCTTTGGTATCATTCCGAAAGTTTCGTGACACTAAATCACAAGAGATTTGAGCTAAGATATCTGAACAGCAGCATTAACTCCTGGGACATTTGGTGTGATTTTAATTTTAACTCTTCCTAGGAAAAGCAAAAGCCTTTTGGGGCTTAACTGAGTGCAGGTGGGTATTTGGGATTTTTATAATATGTCAGGAGTGAATGGATACATCGAGTCTTTGTTTTTCCCTCTGGCTTCTGATGGCTTGCCATTTGAGAAGTTAGTCTATATGTAAAAGGCCAAAAGAAAGTGATTTGTTTGTTTTCCCTCCATAACCCGTTCCTTTAAGGAAAGCCCTACTCCCAAGATATTCTTAAACAGAGCTCAGTCCAACAGCTTTATTGACTATGTGGGATCTGAAAGCTTGTTTAATGAATTCTTTCTTCTATATTTGAGGAAACAGCAGCATTAAACATTTAAGGAACTTAACAAGGTCACGTTTACTGGCACAGTCATAAATAACTTCTTGGTGTTCAGACTCATGGTCCAGTAGTTTTATCACAAATACATTTTCACAATTCAGTTTGAGGATTCTTTCTGGCAAGGGGGCATACTCTGAAGATAATCCTCTAGATTCATTATTGCACTATTGTATAATATTGCAGATTATTTTCCTATTTGTCTCACCCCAAAACTCATTGCTTACTTCGTGATGTGGAAGCTTTAGGGGAAAAGTTGCTATGGTTAGCATTTTGTAATTAAAACTGCTATGATTTGAGGACCTCACAGCTTTAATAAAGTGACAGTACCAACCAGGAAGAAAAGAAGTAAAAGACTGAGGACCATTAAGAAATTAGGCTTGTTTATTGGAGAAAATAATAGCAAGTGGTGAGTAAAAGGTCTTCACATCAAGAGTTATAAACAGAAGATAAGAACCAATAGATCTTTATGCCTACCACAGATTTAGAAATAAAATTATATAAGTAGACGTGGTCAAGGACTATAGTTAAAGAAACAACCTGCAGGCGATATGGAGAGGCCTGAGTTCATGTCTTGGCCTTCCTTTGTGTCTTTTGATAAACTGGTGAACCTCTGTGAGTCTCAGTTTTTACTTCACTGTGTAACTGTGAGGATGAAATAAAATAATGTGAAAGTCCCTATCTAGAATAAGGCTTGCACTGGTAGGTGGTCAATAAAAGATTTGTGTCTTTATTTTATTTATATATCATTTATATTATATAATATGAAATATATAAATATTAAATTAATGTACCATTTAACTAATCAAATAATATTTAATTTGTATTATTCTCCCACCTAGACACTGTCTATATAAAATTATATATATATAATTATATGTATATATAATTCTTTTTTATTTGCACTTAACCCAAACTTAATACTCACATGGGAAGAGAACAAACTGTTAAGAAAACTTATTAATGAGCAAAACTGAGTAGAGCATAAGGTGTGTATTAGTGAAAAAGTACACAGCATTTGACTATGCAGATCACAACAAACTGTGGAAAATTCTTAAAGAAGTGGGAAAGCAGACCACCTTACCTGCTTCCTGAAAAACCTGTATGTAGGTCAATAAGCAACAGTTAGAAACAGATATGGAACCATAGACTGGTTCAAAATTGGGACAGGAGTACGTCAAGGCTGTATATTGTCACCCTGCTTATCTAACTTATAGATAGAAATGCTGGGCTGGATGAAGCACAAGCTGGAATCAAGATTGCCAGGAGAAATATCAATAACCTCAGTTACAGCAGAAAGCAAAGAGGAACTAAAAACCCTCTTGATGAAAGTGAAAGAGGAGTGAAAAAGTTGGCTTAAAGCTCAACATTCAGAAAACGAAGATCATGGCATCCAGTCCCATCACTTCATGGCAAATAGATGGGGAAACAATGGAAACAGTGAGAGACTTGATTTTCTTGGTCTCTAAAATCACTGCAGATGGTGACTTCAGTCATGAAATGAAAAGATGCTTGCTCCTTGGAAGAAAAGCTATGAGCAGCCTAGGCAGTATATTAAAAAGCAGAGACATTACTTGCCAACAAAGGTCTGACTAGTCAAAGCTATGGTTTTTCCAGTAGTCATGTATCAATGTGAGATTTGGACCATAAAGAAAGCTGAATGCCGAAGAACTGATGTTTTTGAACTTTGGTGTTGGAGAAGAGTCGAGAGTCCCGTGGACTGCGAGATCAATCCTAAAGGAAATCAGTCCTGAATATTCATTGGGAGGACTGTTGCTAAAGCTGAAGCTCCAATAATTTGGCCACCTGATGTGAAGAACTGACTCATTGGAAAAGATACTGATGCTGCGAAAGATTGAGGGCAGGAATAGAAGGGGGATGAAATGGTTGGATGGCATCATCAACTCGATGGACATGAGTTTGAGCAAGCTCCAGGAGTTGGTGATAGACAGGGAAGCCTGGTGTGCTGCAGTCCATGCGGTCACAAGGAGTCAGACGCAACTGAGTGACTGAACTGAACTGAACTGAATGAGAAAAAATGAGTAGAGCATAAGATGTGTATTAGTGAAAAACATGACTTGTTTGAATATTCGTAATTTATATTTGAATTTTCATAAATTAGATTCCTAGAAGCACTCTCCCGTTATTAGGTAATAATTTTCTGGGCTGTTTTAAATATCATAAAATTTTCACTTTCACAATAAAAATCCACATTATAGGGATATCTGTTTCCCTATAACTGACACTGATCACCATATTCTTATCATCTCTTATTCTTTGTGTAACTCATGATCCTTTTGTAGTCTGACAGATTTCCCAATAAAACTCACATTGCCATTCCTGTCAAAAGTAACAGGAAGCTTTTTACCCCTTCGCATAGAGAGAAAAAAAAAAAAAAACAATTTTCCTCTTCACAATCCACTATTCTATAGCCACTTTCTTTTGTTTTTCTCTTGTCTATATTCAGTCTTATTTTTGTTTCCCTAAAATCATTTCATACTTCAGCAGCCTTGCTTTCTGTTCCCTCTTAGACTGAAAAACAACCTGATTCCTCTCCATTCCAGTCAAGACCCTCTCTTACTTCTACCATCTCTAAATTACCCACCCTTTTGTTTTCTTTCTCTATCCTACAAAACACATATAGTCTGCATTTGCAGTTTCTTCTTCTTCATCTTTAATAGGCAACGAGTTCTCATTTTCTCTCAGAACAGTGCTCAAAATTTTCCTCTTAAAAATGCTGCTGCTGCTGCTGCTAAGTCGATTCAGTAGTGTCCGACTCTGTGCGATCCCATAGACGGCAGCCCACTAGGCTCCTCTGTCCCTGGGATTCTCCAGGCAAGAAAACTGGAGTGGGTTGCCATTTC
>NW_011494772.1:5503366-5516997 GCF_000754665.1 Bison bison bison | reverse complement strand
GTTGCCATTTCTTTTTCCAGTGCATGAAAGTGAAAAGTGAGAGTGAAGTTGCTCAGTCGTGCCCGACTCTTTGCCACCCCATGGACTGCAGCCTACCAGGCTCCACCATCCATGGGATTTTCCAGGCAAGAGTACTGGAGTGGGGTGCCAATGCTACTGATTGTTAAACTCAGTCGTGTCTTTTCAGACTATCTTGGTTGCTCTTTCTGCAGACTTTAATGGCATCTCTCTCTTCTGTCTTCAATGTTCTCCTTCACATGACTCTCCCTATATTTTTTCCCTCATAGCTCAGTTGGTAAAGAATCTACTTGCAATGCAGGAGACCCTGGTTCGATTCCTAGGTCAGGAAGATCCCCTGGAGAAGGAAATGTCAACGCACTCCAGTATTCTTGCCTGGAGAACCCCATGGACAAAGGAGCCTGGCAGGCTACAGTCCTTGGGGTTGCAAGAATCGGACATGACTTAGTGACTAAACCACCATACTTTTTCCTCATTCTCCTCTTATCTTTGTTATCTCCTCCTATTTTGGTTCCCTCTCAGATTCATTATGCTTCAGTTCACCAGCCCTTAGATACTATGTTTTCTCAGGAAACATCCTCAGTCATTTTTGTTTTCTGGTATAGTGAGGACCATTACAAATATTTCTCCATTCCTGACCCCTCTTTACTGATGTCTCAGCCTAGAATTTTCAGTGGTTTCCAGAACACAGTTTCCAGTTTTATAAACACAATCTGTTTTCTTACAAGTAGTGTTTCTTCAGTACAGGCTTCCCTGGCATCCATGGACTATTTGTTCTGAGACCTCCATGGTTACCAAAATTCACAGATGCTCAAGTATCTGTTGTAAAATAAAATAGTATTTGCATATAATCTACACATATCCTCCGGTATACTTTAAGTCATTTCTAGGTTACTTGTGAGGCTTCCCACGTGGCTCAGGGGTAAAGAATCTGCCTGCCAATGCAGGAGATGTGGGTTCAATCTGTGGGTCAGGAAGATCCCCTGGAGAAGGAGATGGCAACCCACTCCAGTGTTCTTGCCTGGAGAATTTCATGGACAGAGGAAAATGGCGGGCTACCGTGCATGGGTTTGCAAAGAGTTGGGCATGACTTGCAAAGAGTTGCTCATGACTGAGCATGCACAGATTACTTGTAATGCCTAATATAATGTAAATGCTATGTAGGTCAAAATAAATACGATATAAATGCTAGGCATATAATTGCTGAAGCATGGCTACTTCAAGTTTTCCTTTTTGAAGCTTTTTGGAATTTTTAAAACATTGTCAATCAGCATTTGGTTGAATCAAAGGATGCAGAACCAGGGGATAAACAGAGGGCCTATTATATTCAGTTTCTTGATTACTCAAAGAAATATCTGCATATTTGTGAACCTTGGTCACTAATATTCATTTTTCCCAGATGAGGGAAAACTGACTAGCTTTTATCAGTTCTATCTGTCTTACCTCAGAAATATCTATCACACATGTTCCCTGGACTCTTTTTTTGCTGCTAGTCTTCAAATTACTTTGTGGAAAATTCTCCCCTTTCTAGTTATTTGTTTCTTTTCTAATCTAACTTTCACAACTCCAATAGGATATCCTCTCCAGGAAAAAAAATCTAATATTGTCCCCTAATCAATAAACATTTGTTTGCTCCATACTGCTTATATGAAAAAATGAAATATTCTTAGCATGTCCCTCAATCTGAACTTAGCCATATTCCAACTCTTTCAGGCAAATCAAGACTTTTCTTTCCTTCATGACTTTGCTCATATTGTTTTCTTTTTACATCTATTTATTCTACTCATATTTCAAAACCACAGACCAAAATAATATCCTCATATAACCTAATTAGGATTATTTACATTATCTTATAGTCATCCTTCTTCTTAGCACTCACCACAATGCTCTTGGATATTTGCCAGTAGATACTGACCCCAGTTACTACATGGTATGACAAAATAACCCCTAGAGATATGGTATATATCTAGAATAGTCCTCTCCTGGGTCAAAAATATACTGAACAGTTAGTAAGAATTGTTGGAGAGGGAGTTGTTTTACTTAATTTTTAAATCATGAGCTTTCTCTCCATGTATTTATGGATATAATAAAATAAATATGTTCAAATAAAAATATGAAGTTTTATAATGATATGTCCAATTATCTATTTAAAGATCTTTGAAATCACTTGCTGGTTTTAATAAATCTACAAGACAGGCTTAGCACATAAACAGTATTGATTATTGTGAAAAATCTGCTAGAATATCTAAAGGTATAAATTTATATAGGGTTATATTTTTAGGCAGAGTATTACATGAAGTGTTGCTTTAAAGTGAAAAATATGAAGCCTAGTTTTTAAGTTCCTTTAAAATTACCTATAATACTAAATGGGCTTCTCAAGTGGCTCAGTGGGTAAAGAATCCATCTGCAGTGCAGGAGACACATGGGATACAGGTTCAATCCCTGGGTAGGGGGCATGGCAACCCACTCCAGTATAATATTAAATGCATCCACCTTTCCCCAAGACTCAACTTATTATAGGAAAACATTGCAACCACTTGTGATTATTCACATGTATAAGTTTGTGTTACCTATTTTCAATCATTTTTTTCACTCAGTAGCACATATTTCTATATGAGATAAAATATATTAATGTCTTCTCCCCCAACACATGAGAAAAGAACAGACACCGGCCTGCACCCACTTAATCCTCCTATGCCTGCCTGGCCCATCATGGCAGCAAAAGGTGTCCCTCCTCCTGTCAGAAGCAAACCCCAGGTAAAGGACTTAGATGTAAAGGAAACCGGAATATTGTCCTGAACTATAGCCACTTTGGGGCTTCCAAGGTAGCTCAGATGGTAAAGAATCTGCCTGCAATGCAGGAGACCTGGGTTTGATCTCTGGGTCGGGAAGATCCCCTGGAGAAAGAGATGGCAACTGACTCCAGTATTCCTGCCTGGAGACTTCCATGGACAGAGAAGACTTGCAGGCTACAGTCCATGGGGTCACAAAGAGTCAGACACAACTGAGTGACTAACACAACGTCTTCTCGTATTATTCTCTTAAACCATCACAAACAAGAACAGTTGTTAGGATGTTGTGAGTTATATTTAGTAGAAATTCTAACATAAATTGCTTTAAACTTTTTAGAAGACTTTTTGGATCATATACCTAAGAAGGAAAGTATTTGTGTTGGCAAAATGACTAATATTTGTGCTAAATGGGTCAACTTGGAACCAGTTTTGTGGCCAGGGGAATACCAGTTCTGACTGTTTTAAGCCAGGATTACTAGAATTTACCAGAATAGAAAAGAATACTTACTTGTTTAAACCAATCAAAGCAATTGATGAAATAGAGGGAGAAGGGAGAAATCAATCTGTTCCAAATTACAAGATTGCTACAAGTGGTAGAAGGGTGAAATTGATAAAATGAATGTTGAGTAGACAAGTACAATGACCACAAATAAGATCAATTAATAACTTTGACTTCATTTAATGTCTTCACTTTGCATTGTTCTACATAAGACTGTGGAGAAATTTAACACAAATCAATGAATTAATTAAAGTACTTCCATGTTATAGCCAAAGAAAGTGAAGACTTATTGAACTAATTTTCAATTTAATGTGTCTCTAAATAAGCATAGAATTTGAAGACCATTGGATATTATCCCAGACTATTTCCTGCTCTCTGTTAAAATCAATATGAAGCTATAGCACACTTATTAATGACACGGATCACAGACTTTGTATAAGCCTTGGTCTTTGCCCTCAAGAAATTAACAATTTTGGTTGTGAAGACAACACCTAAACACATAAAATAATTAAGGGATGACACCATTTAATGCATCACAAAATGCAATAGAGAATAGAATCATAAGATAAATGATCCCCCAATAAAGGGAAGTATTTTTGTTGGCCAGAAGTAATGGAGTAGACTTATAGAAGTAGTTTGGAATTGAGATGACTCTGGAAGGATAGTATTATTTGGATAAGTAGAAAAAGGTAGAAAACCCATTCAAAGTAAAGAAAACAAGTAAGTGCAAAAGGCTTTGAAAAGCATTCATTTGGAAGATGTGAGTGTGTATAGGAGTTTGGGGAGCTTGAATCAGGTAGGTGGCAAAGAACAAGATTGTCTGCACTGAGAAACAGGTCTTTAAGATTAACATTAGACAGCATTTTGTAGTTTAAGGTGCAAATAGATTATACCTAAAATTCTAGCACAAGGACAGGTTTCAGAAAAATTGGTAAGTCTGTAGCTAAGAGAAAACATGGTCAAGGCAGTAGTCTTAAAAATATATCTCTTAGACATACAAATTCACACAGTGAAAGCAAAGAGGTTAAGGTTCAGTTTGGGGAGAGAAAGTACATGCATCGTAAATCCAATGTGACAGAAAAGGGTAAATGCAAGTGTCTAAGCAAAAATCAGTTTCAGGTCAAGAAGCACAGAAATGAGATTAGGACCTTTCAGCTCTTACAAGGTATGGGCCTTGAACAAGTAAATTTACTTCATTTAATTTCCTTAATTTATTAAAGGAAGGGGGTGGGTTTCAAAGCCTTATTGGATCTGAATAAGCAGTCTGCAGATAGCAAATATGTCAACAAAATAATTTCCTTTATCCTCTGTTTTGCTCACTCTGAAATGGGTGACAAAAGTTGTCGGGATCACACATGTATCCAAAAAATAGAAAATATTAGTATGTAGTAATAAATGATTACCAATAGATGTCAGATATTTCAGCAAAAGTGCAACATTTTGAGAGAAATTAAAAATTTTCAGAGTGTTTTGTCTAAGAATTATGAAAAATGAATTATATAAAAGGCATGTGTTATATGGAAACACAAGCATGTAGAAGAAGCCTATAATTTTAATTGAACTTTGATTGGTGTTGTATGGTTATATTTAATAGAGGTGTCAGCTATACGTGACATGATAGTGGGGAATACCAAAAGTGAGTTCACAAAGAAATTTATCTGTATCCCATAACTGCACATAAACACTTGCCCCCCAAATATTCGTTTACTCTCTCTCTTCTCACCTCTTATCCAGTTCCCTTCCCCTCATCATCCCCCTCCTCCCTCCCTCCCTTCCTCTTCTCTCTCTTGCACAATTACAAATGCACACACAGACACATCCACTCTCAAGGAAACCTAAGTTTCAGTTCTACTTCTTCCATTCAGTTGAATATAATTGAAAGTGCCTACTTTGTTCTTGGTTGGCTAGATTTAGGTCTGCAAAGATAATGGCATTGAGCCATTGTTCCTACTGTCTTCTTGATAGTAGCGATATCCAAATACCCACTGTTTTGTTTTTTTTTTTTTTTTTTTGTGGTAATAGAATTTATCTAGACTCTGAATTTCATCTACAGTGCTTATACTATGACCCTGCTTAATGAGAATGTATGTATGAATATGTGCTTCTCTGGTGGCTCAGATGGTAAAGAATTGACCTGTAATGCTGGAGACCTGGGTTCAATCCCTGGGTTAGGAAGATTCCCTGGAGGAGGGCATGGCAACCCACTCCAGTATTCTTGCCTGAAGAATCCCTATGGACAGAGGAACCTGGCAGGCTACAGTCCATGGGGTTGCAAAGAACTGGACGTGACTGACGGTCTAAGTTCAGCACACGTGTAATACACATACATATATAATCTCTTCATTGACCAAAGTAACAACTGTTAAATCCATAGAAACATTTCTTTAGATTTATTGTGGCTGTTTAAATAGTTGTTATAAAACAAAATTTGAAGATCACTTTCAACATCTATTAGAAAAGTTCAATTGTCTATGCTTTCACAATGTACAAAAGCAAAAGAAATATCTTATAAACAATAAGAAACAATTTTACAATGATTGTAAATATACAATGCAAACTTCTTAGCATTGTATAAGCATATGATTGAGTTGAACACAAAAACAAGGCACAAGTTACATTTCCTTGATAGTAAAGAGTCCTTTTTACTAAATGTTTAAACTAAATTACAATGAAAAGTGAGAAATTCTATGATGAGAAATCTAAAGATAATTTTGAAAAATTGTTTTTTATTAATATGGCAGTATTGCCAATGCTTAAATAGAACTTTTTTCATACTCTATTCTTTATGATGCATAAGTGAATCTTTTTTAAAATAAGGATAAGCTTCTATTAATGTGTACAGACACAAAATATATGTATATATTTGTACAAATGTAATAACATATAATGTATTAATTATAAGCACTCACTAACAGATACACACACAAAATCATACACAGAAGTACATATTCTTTTTTTGCAAAAATGATCACATATATATATATATTTAATTTGATATGCACCACAATGACTCAGTTATATTTCTCCTGGGATAATATATTTTGCATTCAACATATTAATTTGTTTTCATTTGTTCTGAACTATATTCAATGCAGGATTTTCCTATTATCAACATTTACTCAAATATGTTGATAAAATTTTCCAACATAACTCTCTTTGCCTTTCTACTTTGGGCCATGATTGATTCAGCATCCTCTGTGTTTAATATTATTAATATTATTATTCCTGTTGGTTCATCTGAAGAAAATCGTAGAGAACATATCTTCTTACACGAAATAATTCAATATTTATTTCCTGAGAATAAGTACAATCACTTCTTCATAGTTCAGAATATTTAAATTTTATGCCACAGTATTTAATATACAGTCCATATCCAGGTCTCGCTGATAATATATATTATGGCCTTTTTTGCTTACCTCCTGTTGTTTTCTTAATTTGGAGCATATTCCCAAAATATATATGTAGTGATCTTAAAGAGGCAATATTCTTTCACCTAATGAAACGTCTAAGTAATCTAAACAATATTCAAGAAATATCTTAGTTGAAGTCCACTTTTTGAGATTTGGCATTAAGATGCCGCATATTTTGTAGGGTAGGTAAAAATCTAGCATTTAAGTAGTTAGAATACGTTCTGAAAAGCAAGAGTTCTAGCAGGAGTCTTTTAGAGTATCTGACAATGAACCTGCCTTGATGTTTTACAAGCAGTCAGTCCTTTTAACTCTTTTCAAAATCAAATTGTATAGGTGAACACATAAACTAAGTTATTCTATAATCATTAGGAGTAGCTTTAAATTACCATGTATATGCTTTAAAGTTTCCTCTGCTGACCTGTATCCAGAAACTGCAACAGTGCCCTTTTGGTAATGTGCAGTGTTAGGGTTCTGGAGGAAGAATTTTTTTTAACTCTTAGTTTACACATACATTGAAGAACATAGGAAAGTAGTCACTCAAAGTGTGACTTTCTAAAATGTGTATGTGTATTAGTCACTCATTCATATCTGAGTGTTTGCAACCCTATGGACTGTAGCCTGCCAGGCTCCTCTGCCTATGGAATTTTCCAGGCAAGAATACTGGAGTGGGCTGCTATTTCCTTCTCCAGGGGATCTTCCCAACCCAGGGATTGAACCTGGGTCTCTGGCATCGCAAGCAAATTCTTTACCATCTAAGCCACCAGAGAAAAATAGACAAAGGGAAAAAATATACAATAAGAATTGTCTAAATGCAAAGCAGAATTAAATATTGAGAACTAAATGCTAATTCAATAAAAATGATCTCATGAAACAATATGCTAAACACCATAGGAAGTCAGTGAGGTATGTTCTGGACCCATCCATGATGGTGAAATAAGGCATGCAGAAAAATATAACTATTTGAGTACTAGTAACAGTACTCACAAATCTTATTGAATGTTAGCACTAAACAATAAAATTGTTCTGAAATCTGATCAGAGATCTCATCATGGGTTTAGTGTTGAAAAACGGCCCTATACAGAACTTGCAGAATTCATTTGGACTTTGAAAATACATGATATTAAAATAAAAGGGAAAAAGAGGATGCTTGGAAGGGACATAAACTGGGTATTCCTTTCAGGGAGGTAAAGCTAGAGTAAACACACACATATTCACACATAACCACATATAAATAATTTAGGCCATTTCTAGTAAAGCATTTGTTCGGCTAAAATTAGCAATGTTGGAGAGTAGAACTGAGACAGATTCTCAGTGATTGATATTTCAATTCTTCAACCAATCATATTCAGGAAAAAATTTAAAGTAGGAGAGTATTATCATGCACAGTTTCTGAGTTACAAACATCCAGAGTTCTTTGATTAAAGTCTTGCTAAATATAAGCAAAAGAAAATATTGTAATTATAGTCAGAACTCAAATATTCCAAGGAATTTAGGAAACAAAGTGGCAGAATTTGGGTTGCCCCAGAAAAAGGAGGGCTAGGAATTGTAGGAGATAGCTTGTAATTAATACATTTATTGGGACCCTCCTTGGTTTTGGGCTTTTCTAATTAAGAAAACAGACTCGCAACTATTTCTTCTAATTTTATATGTGTATGCGGTCAGTCACACAGTCATGTTGGAATCTTTGCGACCCCATGGACTGTAGCCTGCCAGGCTCCTCTGTCCATTGAATTTTCCAGGCAAGAATACCAGAACGGGTTGCCATTCCCTACTCCAGGGGATCTTCCTGACCCAGGGATTGAACCAACATCACTTGCATCTCCTGCATTGGCAGGTGGCTTCTTTACCACCGTGCCACCTGCCAGTGCAGGAGACGCAAGTGATGTTGGTTCTGGTATTCTTGCCCAGTGTCCAAAAAAAGAGAAAAGAAACTATCCACAGCCTAAGGAAAACCATGTTTTAGGGAACTAAAGTCTTGTAGCACTGTGCAAGCACCATTGGATCAGGAAGCATCAGACGGAAACAATTACAGATACTATCCCATGTATGTGGTAATAATGCCCTGGATCCAAGGACACATGGGGTTCCAGGTGACTGACAGAGCTCCTGATTTCCACACACAAATTTCTAGCACACCCCTTTGTACCTCAATAGGATTCCTCTGCATTTTTTCAGTGTCCATAATTTTTGATTTTTGTAATTTATACAAGCTAAAACCTCAAGCATAAAAGAGGAAGCAAGAATATATGGAATGCATATTTTTAGAGACAACTCTGCACTAAACTGGCATGGAATTTGTTTGGGTGAGGGTTGGCAATTTTGAGAGAGAGGAAGAGAACATTAACAATTCCGATTTCTGACATCCATCTTCTCTTTTTACTGTACATGTAATAAATCCAATTTCATCAGCTTGAAAAGTGCTAATAAAAGATAAATGGTGGCTTTGTAAAAGGCCCGACTATTAAGAACATAGAAAGGGCCATTGGTGGTTTTTTTTTTTTTTTCCATGACACTTTATTCAGCGCATATGAGAGAAGGGAGGATTTATTCGACATTTCTAAAATACTCAAGAAGGATGGATATCTTTCATACATAAATCTAAAAATATTTTCTTAAAGAGAATTAAAACTACAGTTTAGTAGAAATGAGTGTCTGGCAGCTAGCTGAAGCAGAAATTATCTATCTGCTGCAGCTGATGCCTATCAGACTGCAAGGCTCAGTGTTGTACCAGCTGAAGTCTGTCAACAGGGAGACCAGCATAAGGGCAACATGATAGTCAAAACAGGATGAAACCTCAGTCTAAACAAGATGACATGTGCATTTGTGCAATTAACAGCATCAGCAAAAGGAAAGTTGTGTTTGGAGTGTTCTGCCAGGAACCAAAAAAAAAAAAAGGCAGAATGCTTATTTTGCCACAATAGTGTTATGTTATATCTGGCTAAATAAAATTAATGGCTTGATGGAAAACACTGCATAGACAGGAGTAAAGCATACAAAAGAAGCTGATAACAGAGTCATAAGATGGAAAACCTTACCATGCTGTTGCTACTGTAAGCAAAGCCCACCTTGAAAATACTATTCACTCAATTACTGATCTGTAATGATGAGTATTACCTATAGTGATGGCTATGGACAGAAACTCTGGGTGTGTGTTTGTGTTAGTCGTTCAGTCACATCCAACTCTGCAACCACATGGCCTGTAGTCTGTAAGGCTCCTTGGTCCATGAATTACTCCAGGAAAGAATACTGCAGTGGGTTGCCATTCCCTTCTCCAGGGAATTTTCCAGACCCAGGGATCGAACCCAAGTCTCCTAGACTGTGGGCAGATTCTTCACTGTCTGAGCCACCTGAGAAGCCCAAGAACATATCAGTTCAGTTCAGTTCAGTTGCTCAGTTGTGTCTAACTCTTTGCGACCCCATGGATTTCAGCACGCCAGACTTCCCTGTCCAACACCAACTCTCGGAGCTTACTCAAACTCATGTCCATTGAGTCAGTGATGCCATCCAACCATCTCATCTTATATCATCCCCTTCTCCTCCTGCCCTCAAACTTTGCCAGCATCAGGGTCTTTTCCAATAAGTCAGTTCTTCGCATCAGATGACCAAAGTAATGGAGTTTCAGTTTCAGCATCAGTTCTTCCAATGAATATTCAAGACTGATTTCCTTTATGATGGACTGGTTGGATCTCCTTGCAATCCAAGGGACTCTCTCTTCTCCAACAGCACAGTTCAAAAGCATCAATTCTTTGGTGCTCGGCTTTCTTTATAGTCCAACTCTCACATCCATATATGACTACTGAAAAAACCATAGCCTTCACTAGACGGACTTTTGTTGGCAAAGTAATGTCTCTGCCTTTTAATATGTTGTCTAGGTTGGTCATTGCTTTTCTTCTAAGAAGCAAGAATCTTTTAATTTCATGGCTGCAGTCACCATCTGCAGCGATTTTAGAGCCCAAGAAAATCAAGTCTGTCACTGTTTCCATTATTTCCCCATTTATTTGCCATGAAGTGATGGGACTGGATGCTATGAGCTTAATATTCTGAATGTTGAATTTTAAGCCAACTTTTTCATTCTCCTCTTTCACTTTCAACAAGAGGCTCTTTAGTTCATCTTCACTTTCTGCCATAAGGGTACTGTCATCTGCATATCTGAGGTTATTGATATTTCTTCCAGTAATCTTGACTCCAGCTTGTGCTTCATCCAGCCTGGCATTTTGCATGATGTACTCTGCGTATAAGTTAAATAAGCAGAATGACAATATACAGCCTTGATGTACTCCTTTCCTGATTTGGAACCAGTCTGTTGTTCCATGTCCAATTCTAACTGTTGCTTCTTGACCTGCATACAGATTTCTCAGGAGGCAGGTCAGGTGGTCTGGTATTCTCATCTCTTGAAGAATTTTGCACAGTTTGTTGTGATCCACAGTCAAAGGCTTTGGCGTAGTTAATAAAAAAGAAGTAGATGTTTTTCTGGAACTCTTGCATTTTTGATGATCCAATAGGTGTGGGCATTTTAATCTCGGGCTCCTCTGCCTTTTCTTTTCTTTTTTTTTAATTAATTAATTTATTTTAATTGGAGGCTAAACACTTAACTTTATTGTGGTGGTTCTCGCCATACATTGGCATGAGTAAGCCATGGGTATACATGTGTCCCCCATCCTGAACCCCCGTCCCACCTCCCTTTGCATTCCATCCCTCAGGGTTGTCCCAGTGCTCTGGCTTAGACTGGTGATCTATTTCACATATGGTAATATCCTCTGCCTTTTCTAAATCCACCTTGAACATCTGGAGGTTCATGGTTCACGTACTGTTGAAGACTGGCTTGAAGAATTTTGAGCATTACTTTGCTAGCTTGAGAGATGAGTGCAATTGTGCAATTAACCCCACCATAGAGTTGCCAGAACTTACACAGGACTGGGGAAACAGACTCTTGGAGGGCATAAAAAGGACCTTGTGTGCACCAGGACCCAAGAGAAAGAAGCAGTGACCCACTAAAGACTGACTCAGACTTTCCTGTGAGTGTCCAGGAGTCTCCAGCAGAGGCATGGGTCAATGGTGGCCTGCTGCAGGGTCGGGGACACTGAGTGTAGCAGGGCATGGGACCTTTTCAAGGAGGTCACCATTATCTTCATTACCTCCACCATAGTTTAGCCTCAGGTCAAACAACAGGGAGGGAACACTGCCCTCCCCATCAACATAAAATTGGATTAAAGATTTACTGAGCATGGCCCTGCCCATCAGAACAAGACCCAGTTTCCCTCTCAGTCAGTGTCTCCCACCAGGAAGCTTCCATAAACCTCTTATCCTATCCATTAGAGGGCAGACAGAATGAAAACCACAATCACAGAAAACTAACCAAACTGATCACATGGACTGTAGTCTTGTCTAACTCAATGAAACTATGAGCCATGCCATGTAGGGCCACCCAAGATGGATGGGTCATGGTGGAGAGTTCTGAAAAAAAAGTGGTCCTCTGGAGAAGGTAATGGCAAACCACTTTAGTATCCTTGCCTTGAGAACCCCATTAACAACATGAAAAACCAGAAAGATAGGACACTGAAAGATGAACTCCCCAGGTCAGTAGGTGCCCAATATGCTACAGGAGATCAGTGGAGAAATAACTCCAGAAAGAATGAAGAGATGGAGCCAAAGCAAAAACAACACCCAGTTGTGGATATGACTGGTGATGGAAGTAAAGTCCAGTGCTATAAAGAACAATATTGCATAGGAACCTGGAATGTCAGGTCCATGAATCAAGGCAAATTGGAAATGGTCAAACAGGAGATGCAAGAGTGAACATCGACATTTTAGGAATCACCAAACTAAATTGGACTGGAATGGGTGAATTTAACTCAGATGACCATTATGTCTGCTACTTGGGCAAGAATTCCTTAAAAGAAATGGAGTAGCCATCATAGTCAACAAAAAAGTCCAAAATGCAGTACTTGGATGCAATCTCACAAACAACAGAATGATCTCCGTTCATTTACTAGGAAAACCATTCAAAATCACGGCAATCCGAGTCTATGCCCTGACCAGCAATGCACAAAAAGTTGAGGCTGAATGATTCTATGAAGACGTACAAGACCTTCTAGAACTAACACCCAAAAAAGATGTCCTTTTCATTATAGGTGACTGGAATGCAAAAGTAGGAAGTCAAGAGATACCTAAAGTAACAGGCAAATTTGGCCATGGAGTACAAATTAAAGCAGGTCAAAGGCTAAAAGAGTTTTCCCAAGAGAATACACTGGTCATAGCAAACACCCTCTTCCAACAACACAAGAGAAGACTCTACACATGGACATCACCAGATGGTCAATACTGAAATCAGATTGATTATATTCTTTGCAGCCAAAGATGGAGAAGCTCTATACAGTTAACAAAAACAAGACTGGGAGTTGACTGTGGCTCAGATCATGAACTCCTTATTGCCAAATGCAGACTTAAATTGAAGAAAGTAGGGAAAACCACTAGACCTAAGGTATGACCTAAGTCAAATCCCTTATGATTATATAGTGGAATTGACAAATAGATTCAAGGCATTAGATCTGATAGACAGAGTGCCTGATGAACTATGGACTGAGGTTCATGACACTGTACAAGAGTCAGAGATCAAGATCATCCCCCAAAAAAAGAAATGTGAAAAAACAAAATGGTTTTCTGAGGAGGCCTTACAAACAGCTGAGAAAAGAAGAGAAGCTAAAGGCAAAGGAGAAAAGAAAAGATACACCCATTTGAATGCAGAGTTTCAAAAATAGCAAGGAGAAATTAGAAAGCCTTCCTCAGTGATGAATGCAAAGAAATAGAGGAAAATAATAGAATGGGAAAGACTAGAGATCTCTTCAAGAAAATTAGAGATACCAAGGGAATATTTCATGCAAAGATGAGCACAATAAAGAATAGAAACAGTAA
>NW_011494772.1:5502673-5503266 GCF_000754665.1 Bison bison bison | reverse complement strand
CAACTAATTCATCCTTTCCATGAATTTAAAGATAACAAACATAAATAGTATTGTCTTCTATGAATCTTGCAAGCAGAAAGTGAGTCAATCTTTATGGCATTTCCATTTATGCCATATAGAAATATCTTTTAATTAGTTGCATTTGTTTTTATATACCATCAGATGCAGCCTTAGCTCACAATTTTGTCCTTAATGATGATTCATTAGCTATGTTTCAAAAATATACAGTATTTATTAATATCAGGTACTGCTAAAAATCTACTTCTAGGTTAAGATTTGAGAGGTACCATGTGAAATAAAATAGAGTATCAGTGCATCTATAGTGCATTACACTTCTGATATAGTAAATATTTTATGAGTATTAACAGGAAATTTAAAGCATTACTGACTCTTGATAGGAATACAGGATCACTGACCTCTGTGGATAGTGCCATTTTCCTTAGCTCAGATTCCTTAGCTACTTCTTGAGGTCAGAATCATAATTCCCACCATATTATATTTGTATTCTTATTGAGCTATTCATATTTGCAGGATTTTACAGACAAGTTAGAACTTTGTCATAGTTCAAAGATATGGTGAAGTATTTCTTCTCT
>NW_011494772.1:5494391-5502573 GCF_000754665.1 Bison bison bison | reverse complement strand
AAGAAGGCCTTCCTCAGTGATGAATGCAAAGAAATAGAGGAAAATAATAGAATGGGAAAGACTAGAGATCTCTTCAAGAAAATTAGAGATACCAAGGGAATATTTCATGCAAAGATGAGCACAATAAAGAATAGAAACAGTAAGGACCTAACGGAAGCAGAAGACATTAAGAAGAGGTGTCAAGAATACACAAAACAACTATGCAAAAAAGATCTTCATGGCCCAGATAACCACAGTGGTGTGATCACTGACCTAGAGCCAGACATCTTAGAATGCTAAGTCAAGTGTGCCTTAGGAAGTATCACTATGAACAAAACTAGTGGAGGTGATGGAATTCCAATTGAGCTCTTTCAAATCCTAAAAGATGGTGCTGTGAAAGTGCTGCACTCAATATGCCAGCAAATTTGGAAAATTCAGCAGTGGTCACAGGACTGGAAAATGTCAGTTCTCATTCCAATCCCAAAGAAAGGGAATGCCAAAGAATGTTCAAGAGAATGTATATTTGTTGCTAACTCTGTGCCAAGCCTTATGTTGGTTTTTCAATAGTCATTTTTGGTGCAATTTTTAAAGTGTGTATGGTCCACATTATTAATCACATCTAACAGATGACAACACTCAAGGGACACAAGTTTGTACATCACTGTAGTGGAAAGATAAGGAATTGTAAACTTAGAAACTCTAAGCTGAGATACCTGTTCTGCAGTTAACAAACTCTAGGAACTTTAAGCAAACTACTTAATTTTTCTGGACTGATTACTCATAAATAATATATAAACTTCAGATATATACCAGGGTTGAATGATATTATTGTTTTTAATACAATACTTGACATGCATAAATGTATTCCATAAATGGTGGAATCTACATTATTATCATTATTAGGAGTAATATGGTGAAAGGTGTTTTATAAGTATTTTCTCATTTATACAATGTTGGCAAAAAACATTTCACATCATTTTCATTCACAGCACTTTCACATCATTAAGAGTACTAATACTTTATGCTAGTATTTGTAGATTGGCAACCAACCATGGGCAGACACAGTGCTAAAGGTCTTCTGTGCATTAGCTCACTGCTTTGTCCCAGCTCTATTTGTTGCTGTTGCTTAGTCTCAGTTGTGTCCGACTTTTTGTGACCCCATGGACTGTAGCCTGCCAGGATCCTCTGTCCAGTGGATCTCCCAGGCAAGAACGTTGGACTGAGTTGCCATTTCCTCATCCAGGGAATCTTCTTGACCCAGGGATCAAACCCACATCTCCTGCTTGGCAGGTGGATTCTTTACCACTGAGCTATCTGGGAAGCACCCCCTCCACCTGCACACCAGCCCTATATGTATGAGTTATTGGCTCCATTTAATCACTCAAGGGGTAAAGGTTCACAGAGGTTTTGATAACACAGGTACTAATCCTACTTTGGGCTTCCCTAATAGCTTAGATGGTGAAAAATCTGCCTGCAATACAGGAGACCCCAGTTCAGTCCCAGGGTCTGGAAGATTCCTGGAGAAGGGAATGGCAACCCACTCTAGTATTCTTACCTAGAGAATTCCATGGACAGACCTGGTGTCACAGAGTCAGACATGACTGAGTGACTAACATTAAGACTAATCCTACTTCAGAGCTTCTCTTTCTCCAGCCCAATGCTCATTCAACTGATTCATCCTTTCCATGAATTTAAAGATAACAAACATAAATAGTATTGTCTTCTATGAATCTTGCAAGCAGAAAGTGAGTCAGTCTTTATAGCATTTCCATTTATGCCATATAGAAATATAAAATAGAGTATCAGTGCATCTATAGTGCATTACACTTCTGATATAGTAAATATTTTATGAGTATTAACAGGAAATTTAAAGCATTACTGACTCTTGATAGGAATACAGGATCACTGACCTCTGTGGATAGTGCCATTTTCCTTAGCTCAGATTCCTTAGCTACTTCTTGAGGTCAGAATCATAATTCCCACCATATTATATTTGTATTCTTATTGAGCTATTCATATTTGCAGGATTTTACAGACAAGTTAGAACTTTGTCATAGTTCAAAGATATGGTGAAGTATTTCTTCTCTATGTGTTTCAGGACATAGCTGATATTTTAGAGCAGAATGGAGAACATCTGGCAGTTTATTCGAAATACAGAATCTGGAGCCCAATTCCAGACCTGCTGAATTAAAAATCTGCATTTTTACAAGGTCCCCAAGTGTTTTGTCTGTGTTGTTTTTTCAGTCGCTAAGTCATGTACGACTCTGTGACTGCATGAACTGCAGCACACCAGGCTTCCCGCTCCTTCACTATCTCCCAGAGTTTTCTCAGATTCATGTCCATAAAGTCTATATGTTAAGGTTTTAAGATGCATTGTTGTAGAAAGCACAAGCAATAAAAAGTTGTGGTTTTGCTGGACATGTCTTTCATACACGGCGACAATAGAAGAGTTAGGTTACGTTGATCTTATATCAAGAGGAATAGAATTGCAAGAGGAGAAAAGAAGAAGAAAGAGCTGGCATTCTTTCAAGAGAAAAAGATAAGGTGGAATTGTTGAATTGCATCATCATTAAATATGCAGGTTCTAAATGTTAACAAGCTTAGGTTATTTTAGAGATTTAGTGATGTTAATCTTTTTATAATCATTCAAGTTCTTTGTTGCTAAGGGACTTTGGCATCAGATTTTTTATTTCTCCAACACTTACATGTTTAAATAAACAGCATGTTTATTTAGCATTAAAATGCTTCATGCAGCATTGTTTACAATTGAGCAGATATGAGTTTGTTTTGATGTAACTGTTAAAAATGATAGTATAATCTATTGGGAATATGATACGGTTTTCCAATCTTCCTCAACAGATTTCACATTACCAGGCAATCTTAATGTAAAATTTCCTGAATCAGTGAGAGTTTCATGCCAAAAAATTAGAATATATAGTAAGATCTATGTATGTAGTAAACCATATATGCAAATTGAACTACTTAATTAGGAGAAATGGTTTCTCACATCAAGGTTAGTGATTTCAGATCAAGGAATACTTGATCTGAAGTGAAAATCATTTTTGTAAGAAAAATACTTCAATCATTTTTTTTAAACATTATAACATACTTAAGCCCCTACTTTTTCCTTGGTGGTTTCCCTCTGCGCCTCATTTTTACCTGGACCCCCCACAACTTAGTCTGATGAGTGTTATGGAAATAGATATTTGGGAGTTCATTTGCATATACTTTACAAGTTGTCATCTGTGTGTATAGGATTCTAGATTCCTGTCTCAGCTCTCAAACCAGAAGTTTGCCTCCCTTGCTATTATCTCCTTTTGCCTAAGACTAAAGGAGAAATTCAAAAAAAAAAACACCAAAAACTAAATGTTTAAGCACTAGCAAAATTAAGATTTATTTACTGCAGTAGAAAAATCAACAGAGTAGTGAAGTCAGGCTAGTAAAACAATGAATTGGGGATAGAAAACAAAAAAGAAGGGAAGAAAAGACTTACTATTAAACCAGGAAGGCCCTCTGAAAGATCTTATAAACAGTATAAAAACTGTTTTTGGCCTGGACTTTATCTAGTCTTGTGGTGATTTAGTCGTTAAGTTGTATCCACTCTTAGAATCCCATGGACTGTAGCCTGCCAGGCTTTTCTATTTAATAGGATTTTCCAGGCAAGAATACTGAAGTGAGTTGCCTTTTCCTTCTCTAGAGAATCTTCCCATCCCAGGATTAAACCTGTCTCCTGCATTGGTAGGCGGATTCTTTACCAACTGAGTCACCGGGGAAGTCATATCTAGTCTTAGATAGACAAAAATGTAGTCATATCATTTTTTTTCTTTTGAAACATATAAAATTGAATATTTCATAGCTTGCCAGAATCTAATAACCCTGGCTTTATAAAAGTTAAATCTTCAGTACTATAGTTAGCAGAATACAACTTCTGGATTAATTAGCACTTTAGAAATGCTTAGTTCCCATTTGTATTCTGGAAAGATTGGAATTATTATATTTTGGCTAAAAAATTAAAAATTTAACTGCGATTTTGTATCTTCTAATAGAAAATATTATCTAAGTCCTTTAAATTTTTAAGCCCTTCAAAAATCCTAAAAAGAGTAGATAAAATATCTATAATTTGAGAGAAATTATTTTCAAAAGCCAACACTAGAATAGTGATTTAAAATTCACTATGCATTTTTACACAAATTAACCCATTTATCATATGAGATTCAGAGATACAGCATAGTTCGACCCAAGATCTCAGAGTTACTAAGTTTGGATCTTGGATTCAGAACAAATTTTCTGCCCCAAGTCTCTTATCCACAGTGCCGTAATGTTATTACTTCATTCAAGTAACCAAGTCTCCTGTTTCCTTTAAACCTTACAGTACATTGTGTACCCATATTTGACTTTTTAGTCCCTTTCTCTGGGGTGCTTCAGACTTTCTTTAATTATTTTTATGCATAGACAACTTTTCCTCACTCTTCTACTTTTTAAATTCTTTTCAGTGAACACAATAACCTTTATTTGTTCTTCTTGAATTTCATCATAATTAATTCTGAAAACTTGTGGAATTTCCTAAAGTTAGTTTATATTCTCATTCTTTCCCTCTGAAGTGCTTAAGATGTCACTCTCCGCAACTTACCTGCAAAATTAATGATTGTGTTCACGAGTCAATCATCAAAGTCACTGATTAAGATGCTCAATGATAGGCCTGGGACCAACCACTGTGGAACATTACTTATGTCACCTGAACTTGGCAATGACCCATCAAATACAACTCATTGACTATAATCCTATAGCTCTGTGCTGTAACTTAATGGTGGTTGAATATCTCAATTTATTGATGGCTTTTGGCATATGCTACAGAACTAAAACCTTTATGAAATAAAACTATATTGTATCTACTGCTTTCCCTCAATTAGTCGTGTCTGTCATTCTATCAGAGATGCAATTGATCATAAAGGATATGTATATCTTACTGGGAATCAACAAAGTAATTATTCTTCCACACTGGTAAGTAACAGAATAGTTACTCTTTGCACATATACTAGTCACTGAAAGAAATATTTTACATAGATCTTTATAGCTTATTGAAATAAATATCATATTCTGCCAAATTTCACTAAGTAAATTTATATTAATTAAATTATGTTCACAATGTACACATTGCAAACATCTTCACATGTGTGTGTGTTAGTTGTTCAGTCATGTCCTACTCTTTGTGACCCAATGGACTGTAGCCTTCCAGGCTCCTCTATCATGGAATTCTCCAGGCAAGAATACTGGAGCGGATAGCTGTTCCCTTCTCCAAGGGATCTTCCAGACCGAGGGATTGAATCCAGATCTTCTGCACTGCATGCAGATTCTCTACCATCTGAGGCACCAGGGAAGCCCCTTCATATGTTTAGAAATCTAAAAAACTGAAAGATGAGTGAACATCCTGTATTTCTACTTTTGTATGTCTAGATGATAGTTTAAAGGGTCAATACTTCTATTTACTATTAATGCTGGTACCTTGTTGTTCTCAATACTCATTACAGTTGTCTGTGTTGGAAGTGGTTTTCGAAAAACTGTTCTCTATGTTTGTACCTATTTACTGGCTCTTATGAGAGCACTTAAGCTAAAATAGCCTACATGCTTAGAGTCAGTAAACTATTCATAGTTCCTTATTCTTTTTAAATCATTTTAATTCAAAAGTTCAAAAATAGTTTTACACATGTTCTCTTGTCAATATACTCGATGCTGCTACTGCTGCTGCTGCTAAGTCGCTTCAGTCATGTCTGACTCTGTGCAACCCCATAGACGGCAGCCCACCAGGCTCCCCCGTCCCTGGGATTCTCCAGGCAAGAACACTGGAGTGGGTTGCCATTTCCTTCTCCAATGCACGTGAAAAGTGAAAGTGAAGTCACTGAGTCTTGTCGGACTCTTAGTGACCCCATGGACTGCGGCCACCAGGCTCCTCCATCCATGGGATTTTCTAGGCAAGAGTACTGGAGTGGGGTGCCATTGCCTTCTCCAATATACTTGCTGACAAAGAGTCAATCTATATGATACTCTCAGTGATCACTGCAGTCTACTTTTTGACCAATACCACTCTGTTTCTATAATTCAGTTCACATGCCAGCTGACCTTGTGATTCACATCTTTCCTAGAACTTGATTAAATAATTGAACAACACTCAACTTATTCACTCTCAGTGGCCCCTGAAGCCGAAAATATCAATAATAATTCTCCTTTACAAAAACAAATCCATGGTTAATGTACAGCTATTGGTTGATCTACTTTGTTAAATATGCCAAACATGCACTTAACTGGACCTTCTTGCTTGACTTGCTACTGTCCAAGAGTTTAGTTTTTTCTCACATGTCAATCTTCGGATTAGGAGAGGAGGTTAACATAAAATATACTGTTCCTCTAACATTTTTAGTTGTTTCTCACTTCTAATAGCATATAAATATTGGCAATAACTTACTAGAAATGGATCTTCCCTGCAGCTCAGATGGTAAAGAATCTGTCTGCAATGAGGAAGACTCAGGTTCCATCCCTGAGTCAGAAAGATCCTCTGGAGAAGGGAATGGCAATCCACTCCAGTATTATTGCCTGGAGAATCCCACGGACAGAGGAGCCTGGCAGGCCACAGTACATGGGGTCGCAAAAAGTTGGACACGACTGAGCGACTAACACTACTAGAAATAATTACATAAGGGATAATTATATCTGATAGCACTTGAAAATAAATCAATATTTTTCAAATAAGTTGAAACATTATTTAGCGTAGTTTGAAGGACATGGGGAGGTGTTAATCCCAGGGTGTCCACGTCAGCTATCAGAACAGCAGTTAATCAGGCCAATATTAAATCTAGTATTCATCTTGTCTCTAAAAAGAGTCCTCATTTTTGTTCATTATCAAACTACATGTGTTACCAGGATTATCAAGATGAGTGCAATGTACTAGAAACTAATGGAAGATTCAGAGAGATTACAGAGCTTATTAGTTTTACTGAGTGACAATTGGGAAGGAGACCACATACTTGTGGCTACATTTTCTCTGTAGAAAAGTAACTCTGAAAAATCTTTTCTTATGAGAAATCTACTCAAGTGAGTACAGATAAGGAAACCAGGAATTTAGATAATTTGATCACCCTCAGCTAAGACATCTCCAGATGGTCAATACTGAAATCATATTGATTATATTCTTTGCAACCAAAGATGGAGAACCTCTCTATAGTCCGCAAAAACAGACTGGGAGCTGACTGCAGATCGAATCATGAACTCCTTATTGCCAAATTCAGAAAAATTGAAGAAAGCAGGGAAAACCACTAGACCATTCAGGTATGACCTAAATCAAATCCCTTATGATTATATAATGGAAGTGACAAATGATTCAAAGGATTAGATCTGATAGACAGAGTGCATGAAGAACTATGGATGAAGATTCATAACATTGTATTGGAGGCAGTGATTAAGATCATCCCCAAGAAAAAGGGATTCAAAAAGGTAAAATGGTTTTCTAAGGAAGCCTTACAAATATCTGAGAAAAAAAAAAAAAAGAGGCTAAAGGCAAAGAGAAAAGAAAAAGATATCCCCACGTGACTGTAGAGTTCCAGAGAATAGCAAGGAGAGAAAAGAAAACTTCCTGAGAAGTCAGATTTTATATCTATCCCTGCAGTTAAAGAAAGGCAATGCCAAAGAATGCTCAAACTACCACACAATTGCACTCATTGACATGCTAGCAAAGTAATGCTCAAAATCCTTCAAGCTAGGCTTCCACATTACATGAACCAAGAACTTCCATATGTTCAAACTGGATTTAGAAAAGGCAGAGGAACCAGAGACCAAACTGCCAACATCTGTTGGATCATAGAAAAAGCAAGAGAATTCCATAAAAGCATCTACTTCTGCTTCATTGACTATGCAAAAGTCTTTGACTGTATGGATCACAACAAATTGTGGAAAATTCTTAGAGATGGGAATACCAGACCACCTTACCTGCCTCCTGAGAAACCTGTATGCAGGTCAAGAAGCAACAGTTAGAGCATACATGGAAGAATGAACTGGTTCCAATGGGGAAAGCAATGTGTCAAGGCTGTATATTGTGACAGTGCTTATTTAACTTACATGCAAAAGTACATCATGTGAAATGCCAAGCTGGATGAAGCACAAGCTGGAATCAAGATTGCTGGAAGAAGTATCAATAACCTCAGATATGCAGATG
>NW_011494772.1:5493648-5494291 GCF_000754665.1 Bison bison bison | reverse complement strand
TGAGCAAGCTCCAGGAGATGGTGAAGAACAGGGAAGCCTGGCATGCTGCAGCCTATAGGGTTGCAAAGATCAGACACTAGTGAGTAACTGAAGAACAAAAGAGATCCATGGACACTCCATGGTTTTTGTATGATTGGGTATTCTGTCTGGCAACTTCAACTCTCTCAACATTGCTCAAATTGAATATAATCATTTTCAGGTTATCATTCTTGTATCTACTGTGCTCCTGTTCTAAAGATCCTTTCTGCTTGTGACAAAGCCATCACTGATACATAGTAGGATGGTATGAAAGAAGGAAAATTTTTTCTTTCCTGGGAATAATTATAATGTATTCTGAGATTATTATCTTTTTAATTTTCAAACTTTTTTCAATATTAATGTTCATTCAGCTATGAGAAGAGATGGCAATGTATTATTTTATTTCATTAACAAAAAAAATAAACTTGGAAACCTTGTGATGATCTCAGAATTAAAAGTAAAATTTTATCTGCAATAAAAATTTTAAGTAAGAAAACTACAGCCTTTACCATTAGTTTCTCATGCTGTAGAGCCAGTCATTGTATAATGCAACACCTCAACTCTAGACTCATGATTTTTTTGTTCCAGAAACAATTTGCCCATCTAATTATGATGTATCACACAG
>NW_011494772.1:5475536-5493548 GCF_000754665.1 Bison bison bison | reverse complement strand
GGAGATGGTGATGGACAGGGAGGCCTGGCGTGCTGCGATTCATGGGGTCGCAAAGAGTTGGACACGACTGAGCAACTGAACTGAAGTTATTTTGCTAGTTCCTAGGATACAAATATTAGTATCTCTGTCTTTAAAAACTCTTAGTCCATGTGTACACATGTACACCCATGTCTGATTCATGTCAGTGTATGGCAGAAACTACTACAATATTGTAAAGTAATTAGCCTCCAATTAAAATTAATTAATTAATTTAAAAAAACTCTTACTCCATTAAGACTTAATGACTAAAAACAGCTATATTGAACCTTATCTCTTCAAGCTGCATCTTTCCTATTATAAATATTCAATAAAACAAATATTAACTTAACAACTACTATAGCTAAGTCCTATGCTAAGTCAAAATGGATAGAAGCTAGAAAAGCCTCAGAATCTCCAAATCTCTCCCACCTTGCTTCATCACTGTAATATACTGAATTCCACATGCCCAGGAACCAGTGGGAACTCCAGTTCTCTCACTTGACACCATCCCATCCTCCCCAACTAAGATTACTCTCAAATATGAATGGCTAAATCATGTTCCAGAATTTTCTTCATTAGACAGCTCTGAGGCCCACAGGATCTGGCTTGATAATGCTCTTTCTTGCTACCTAGCCTTCCTTACGTTGCTCCTCTGCTTGTGTTCTCCCCACCTCCCAAACTAACTACCTGTATGTGAGAGTTGGATCATAAAGAAGACTGAGTGCTGAAAAAATGATGCTTTCAAATTGTGGTACTAGAGAAGACTCCTTTTGAGAGTCCCTTAGACAGCAAGGAGATCAAACAAATCAATCCTAAAGGAAATCAAACCTGAATATTCATTGGAAGAACTGATGCTGAAGCTTTAGTACTTTGCCTGCTGCAAAGAGCTGACTCATTGGAAAAGACCCTGATGCTGGGAAAGATTGAGGGCAGGAGAAGAAGAAGGCAACAGAGGATGAGATGGTAGGATGGCATGACTGACTCAATGGACATGAATTTGAGCAAACTCCAGGAGATAGTGAAGGACAGGGGAGTCTGGCATTCTACAGTCCATGGGGTCACAGAGTCTGACACGACTTAGTGGCTGAACAATCCTGGATTTACATTTGCTTCCAGGCAACCCCAAAACAAAGCACTTAAAATAGGTTACAATTTTATAGATGATGGAAAAGCAAAATGTTTAATGACGCAGAAAATTTCAGAATATTATGGCCAAAATTCGACCCTGAGAAACAGACACGTGGGCTCTAGTCCTTGCCTCTTTACAGATTAGTTGTAAAAGGACATTTGTTTCCCTGGACTCAGTTGCCTCCTGTTTGTCAAGTAAAAGTTTGGATGATTAAATGATCAAGAGCTTTTCCCCAGGCTAACTTTATGATTCTATGATTATGCATCCCTAGCATGTTTGCCTTCATAGATGTTTTAAGACTTTCCAAAACAAAAATTTAAGTGCAATGAATATATCTTGAGAACCTGAGAACTTTTATGTATGCATTCATTCATTCATTCAACAAAATTTATTAAATATCAGCTCTAAATATATCACTGCAGGTCTACATTGTCAGGCAGCCAGTAGCCACATGTGACTTAATTTAAATTTGATTTACTGAATTAAATAAAAGTAAAATTTCAATTATTCTGTCCCTCTAACCACATTTCAAGTCCTCAATAGCCATATGTGTCTAGTGACTACTATTTCAGACCATATAATTATGGGATATGCCTGTCACTGCAGAAATTATATTAGATAGAGCTGCTTTGAATGACAAAAAAATTATACCAGACAACTAGTTTTTAAGAAATAATACCTAAAAATTCAGTAAAATGTTAATAGGTTATCAGCTATATTTGATATCACATGAGTATTTTAAACTGCACACTTTAAAGTCATTTACATGTATATTTTCAGGGAAGACTTCATGGTAGACAGAGAATCTCAAGGTTAATCAGAAAACTAGATCATTATAGGCATTATACACAGTTGAATAGAAACAGGTCAGAGAAAATTTTTGGTGATATTGATTAGACTTACACTGACAAAAAGGAAAAAAAAAAGCTACATAGAGAAAAATCACAGAATAGTCAAATAACACTTCTTTACTATATCCTGGCAACCATCTTACTTAAAGCTCTTTTAAATACAGTGGTTTTAAGAATATATAGATGAAAATTACAGAAACAATTGAAAGCTTTTCATCTCATATATTTTAATTTTATTACTTGAAATAGTTGGAAACTAGTTAGACTGGTAAAGAGTTAAAAAGAAAAAGCTAACCTTTGTATTAAGTTTCTTCAGCTTCATTTGTTTTTCATTCATCTTTTGTTAGTTACTTCTACAAAAACGCCTAACAGTAACTGATGAATATCTGTTGGATGAGTCTATACATAATCATCAGCCTTCTTTTCTTGTGGGGCTTCCCTTGTGGCTCAGCTGGTAAAGAATCTACCTGCAAGTGGGAGATCTGGGTTCGATCCCTGGATTGGGAAGATCCCCTGGAGTAAGGCAAAGGCTACACACTCCAGTGTTCTGTCCTGGAGAATTCCATGGACTGTATGTATAGGACTGAGCGACTTTCACTTTCTCTTCCTGTGACCTTTCTTTTGAAAAAAAAAAATAAGGTTATTTAAAACATCTCTTTAATGTTCAATGTACAATGCTTATACTCAGTCACTTCAGTTATGTCTGACTCTTTGAGACATAATAGACTGTAGCTCACCAGGCTCTCTGTCCATGGGATTTTCAGGCAAGAATCCTGTAGTGGGCTGCCATGCCCTCTTCCAGGGGATTTTGCCAACTCAAGGATCAAACCCATATCTCCTGTTCTCCTGTATTGCAGGTAGATTCTTTTGGGGCTTCCCTGATAGCTCAGGTGCTAAAATATCCTTCTGCAATGCAGGACACCCTGGTTCCACTCCTGGGTTGGGAAGATCCACTGGAGAAGGGAAAGGCTACCCACTCCAGTGTTCTGGTCTGGAGAATTCCATGGATTGTATAGTCCATGGGCCCCCAAAGAGTCGGGCATGACTGAGCGACTTTCACTTTTAATTTCTTTACTGCTGAACCATCAGAGAAGCCCTCAGTGTAATTTAGTAATGTTTAAATGTGTAAATTTCCTTGGTTTGGATTCAAATTCCCCACGCAGTTTCATGATTTTGATCAGGATAAGTAAACACCTCTTCACCTCAAATTTCTCATCTGTAAATGAGTTAATAATACTGCCCACATCATAAGGTTGCTATAAGGAGTAAATAAACCAGAGAGTCTGAAAACACTTAGAACAGTGCTTGGCACATAATATGTATTTTTTAATACTGTTTGTGTTGTTTTTATTGTTTTCAAATACTCAGGGCATCTAGGATCCATTAACTATAAAACCTGTGTTAAGATTTACAGCTATATAATCAGAAGAACCAGTAAAATTGTTATTGATGGGAGAGCAAATTCCTTGTCCCCTAATGGGACACATGCTAGGGAGCTCCACACTTCGCCTGTCGGCTGCCCTATGTCCCTTAAAAACTGGAAAAAAAGTATTTTGTTGAAGGCTTTGTTATCCAAAATAGATATTATAGAATAGTCTTTCCCATCATACCCTATGAATATGAATTTCTTGCTTCGTGTTTCTTCATTTGCTAATTAAGGAGAAAGCATATTTTGACCAGATATTAAATAAAGTGCTGAATCTAAGACCCTGAGCCATTTAAACCTAAATTCTGACCCCTTAATAGCAGAGGCTCTGCTGCTACCTTTGTCTAAGAAGGATCTCTGCAAGTTCTAGATGTGTGGCAATTATGTTGATTAGCTTAAAGGACTGTTACTGAGATCATGATGTCAACTCAAGGGTAATGGATGCTTGAGGGTTGTTGAATATTTAATTTGTCAGAAGAGGTCAAAGAAAAGAGACGTTATGCCACTTTTCAAATATTTTGAGAGAGAAAATGAGAAGCTCAAACAAACCCATGAAAATAACTGATGTAAATTTTCAAATACAAAACCCCAATTTGAATGAACAGTGATACTATGTTTTAAAAGAATACATCTGTGGAGTGATTAAATGGCTTTCATTATTTTTTAGCAACTTCAGAATTTATGTTAATGAATCTTCCATGTGTTCTGCTTTTGTGTGCTTAATAGTTAGACTTGTATTCACTATTATTTTAAAATAAGGTGGTGATTATTGTAAATATAATCCTAAAAAATCTATAATACATGTAATAGAAACACTGTCATAGTTATTGATACATAAACAACTAAGAGTAATTATTAAGGAATTTCATGTTTTCAAAGAGGTGGTTTCTTAGTGACTACTCTTTTAGGTAATACTGCTTATTTTTGAAGTGATAGATACTGAGATTTTTATCTTAAAATAGCAGCAGGCCTCATCACATCCTTGGAACTAGTATCAAGTAAATTTTTTAAAGGCAAAAAAACCCACATTGTTACTATTTCACTCTTGAAATATAATAAAACTTTCTTAGTATTTAGTTTATTTTTTCCCTTTGGCTAATATTTTTAAAAAACACTTCCACAATGATGGAAATGCTGCCAGGATACAAAATGACTAAAAGACTAAAAGAGGAATTGGTGAGCTGGCCACTTGTAACTCTAAATGTATTGCTTTTCAAGAGTTACTCGGGCCTAGATTGTAATCAAAAATTTCAATCTAACACATTGCATTTGATTTAAAGTCTTGTTCAAAGTGGTTACTAGAATCTTTCTCTGTACCTGATTGAAGGATGAATGATACATAACTTCCACGTTTATCTCATTAAAATAAATAGTTGTTACTTACAAAGCAGACACACAGACTTAGAAAAGAATTTAAGACCCCCAATGCCAGTGGGGGAGGGTGAGAGGAAGTGATTGCTATTGTTGTTCAGTCCCTTAGTCGTGTCCGACTCTTTGCTACCCCATGGACTGCAGCAAGCCAGGCCTCTCTGTCCATCACCAACACCCAGAGTTTACTCAAACTCATGTCCATGGAGTCAATGATGCCATCCAACCATCTCATTCTCCGTTGCCCCCTTCTCCTCTTGCCCTCAGTCTTTCCCAGCATCAGGGTCTTTTCCAGTGAGTCTCCTCTTCGCATCAGATGGCCAAGGTACTGGAGCCTCAGCTTCAGCATCAATCCTTCCAATGAATATTCAGAGTTGATTTCCTTTAGGATTGACAGATTTGATCTTGCTGTCCAAGAGACACTCACGAGTCTTCTCCAACACCACAATTCAAAAGCAACAGTTCTTTGGCTCTCAACTTTCTTTATGATCCAAATCTCACATCTGTCCATCACTGCTGTACTTAAAATGGAAAACCAACAAGAATCTAGTCTATAGCACACGGAACTCTGTTCAACATTATATGTGGGCCTGGATGGGAGGGGAGTTTCAGGGAGAATTGACACGTGTATGTGTATGGTTGAGTTGCTCTACTGTGCACCTGAAACTTACAACACTGTTAATTGGCTATACCACGATATAAGATGAAAAGATTTTAAATAAAGAAAAAAATAAGGAATTGTTATCCCAAGATTCATGGAACATTAAGCATCCATGGATAATGGCCTTGGACTACAAATAATAAATCTGGATTTATTGCACATTTGTGAGTGTGTGGATGTGTGCAATTTTGGGAGGAGAGGGCCCATAGTATTAACCAAGTTAAAAAAGTGTAGCATTACTGTAAATTTTTAACATATAAAAGTAACTGATTGGATAAAAACTCAAATAATAAAAGCCTACTATAGGAATAGTCCCTAACTATACCTAGTTGGAGAAGGCAATGGCACCCCACTCCAGTACTCTTGCCTGGAAAATCCCATGGATGGAGGAGCCTGGTAGGCTGCAGTCCATGGGGTCGCTAAGAGTCGGACACAACTGAGTGACTTCACTTTCACTTTTCACTTTCATGCATTGGAGAAGGAAATGGCAACCCACTCCAGTGTTCTTGCCTGGAGAATCCCAGGGACGGGGGAGCCTGGTGGGCTGCCGTCTATGGGGTTGCACAGAGTCGGACACGACTGAAGTGACTTAGCAGCAGCAGCAGTATACCTAGTACACAGCACTTGAACATTTAGGATATTATTATTTATTCTATGTATACATTGACTCATACTTCATAATGTAGCATAGTTGGCAATGAATTTTTTGCAATTAAAATTTATTTTTAAATATATTTACTCAGTACATGATAATGCACAGAGAATTAGAATGAGGTGTATTCCCACCCTAGTCATCTATAGAGGGAGAATCACTATTTACAGATTCTTGTGTATCCTTTTGGATAGATGAATAGATAAATTTATTTTTCTCTTTTATCCCTCTCTCACATTAAATTCTCTTTTCTCCCTCTCTCACATTAAAACTATGGCATATTCTATACAAAATTTTGTGTCTTGTTTTTCTTTAATTTAAAAATATTCTTTAAATTTAGTCCACATCAGTAACTATATAACTACCTCATTCTTTTAACATCTACAAGTAATCCATTGTACGGGTGAACCAGGATTTATTTAGCCTGTCCTCTGTTAACAGACATTTATATTGCTATCAATCATTTGCCACTATAACTCTGACGCAATAAATTCTTTTGAATGTGGTAAACTTTTATAGGTTCAATGCCTAGAAGTGGAATTACTGGCTTAACAGGTGTATAGGTTTAATTTTCATATATTAGGTGAATTATCCTCCATAAAAGTGTTAGCAAATTTTCCACCATAGACAACACTAATTTACACTTCCACCAACAATTCATGAGTGAGATAAATGCAAACTTTTGAGAACTCAGCACCATTCAGTTTGATTTTGTCAACCAAGTCCAGTAACTTGACTATACAGTCTTGTTTAACTTCTTGATATAATTCAGGAACAGCAGCTGGGTGCTTCTTATTTCAGATCTCTACAATTCTCTTCAAATGCCTCTTCTTACAGAAAAATACAGTGATTGCTTTGCCAAATAATTCAGTTGAAATCTTATCATTTTTGTGTAAAATACAACCCAAACTCTTGGCCTCATAGTTCCATTACTATTTTATTCAATTAATTAACATAGAAATGTCCATTAGTATTACCTCTGTGTTTATTTAAACTATAAGAAAGATCCACATACCTTTTTAAAAGATTGTATCAAATATATCTAAAAGGTAAACTAAAAAATACCTGAAACAAATAAGAACAGAATTGTGTATGAGAATAACAAAATATTCAAAGTGCAGTTATGATTGCTTCTGTGTGTCCTTTTCTTGCCTATAAATGAAAATACTGAACTGCTTCAAGGAATCTTCTGTTTTTGGAGCATTTCAACCCTGGTAGTAAACAGGAAGCACTAAAAATGCTCATGAAAACTGTGTTTCACAAATTAACGGGAACTCACACATGGTTAAATAAGTAACCTAACATGCCTAAGCAAATATTTTATGCTGTTTCTCATTACTCAACCTTCCAAACAGATCCATTGAAGTAGTTTGTTATCGTCCATTTAAATTATACCCTCAAATTTAATCAAATCTTTTCTTTAGGGCAAAATAGTCCAATATGTGTGGATGTTGATATAAATGGTGCTGAAGGAATGGGGCAAACGGTTAAAGTACAGCTCAGACTGTTAATGAGTGTCTTTACACATAGCTATTCCATGACAAGTTGATAGATGTTTGGTTTCACTGTCCTCCATAAACCATGGGAGATGGTACAGATTGTAGATTCTGAGTTCAAATCTTAGACCTTTGCAATCTGCATGTACAAAACAAATGCCTTCACAATATAAAAGAAATAGGTCTCTTTTGATAAGATTGCATAATTCCAAGATCAGCATCCATCTGTGTATATATTTTTTTCTTTTAGCTTATGTTAATGGCTTTATTTGGCAACTTAATGTTTTCCTTTTCCTCCTAACAGCAGGTGAAAGAATTCATAAATCTGCCATGAACAGTTGCCAATGAATATTCATATCTGGGATGTCTGATTGCAGCAGTTTGACATTTTTATTCAATTTCCATCAAGAAAAAGAAATGCTTTGTTTCTTAAATCTAAATACACTCTAATCGGCTTCGGCACATTATTCCACTGGTTAAATTATTATAATTGTCCATATCAAACAATTAGTTTATAAAATAAGAATATTTGTTATGATCTAGAAAAACAATGTAACTAAGAAAAATCTCACAAACTCACTAAAAACAATATATCTTTTTGCTTTATTAGATAATTTGTTTTAAAAAGTTATCCACAGCAAGTAGCTTCATTTTCTGTCCTAATATATAATCCATGGTGTGTGCATGCTAAGTCACTGTAGTCATGTCCGGTTCTTTGTGACACTATAGACTGTAACCCGCCAGGCTCCTCTACTCATTGGATTCTCCAGGCAAGGATACTGGAGTGACTTGCCATGCCCTGCTCCAGGGCATCTTCCCAATGCAGGGATCGAACCCACATCTCCTGTGACTCCTGCATTGCTGGTGGATTCTTTACTGCTGAGCTACCAGGGAAGACTATTGTCTACATTATATGCTGATATTCCTTGCTGAATGAGTTGATAGAGTCTCTGGTGAAATGAATCCCATGAACAGACAACATGAGCTTAATGGGATATGTATCCTATGGATCATTATTATATGAACAAGAAGACTTGGTTCAACCAGAGGCAACTCAGGATTGGTACAATTTTGGCAGATATTTGTCATTATCTACAAAGGTGGCCTTAGTGGTAAAGAACCTGCCTATCAATGCAGGAGATGCGGGTTCAATCCCTGGGTCAGGGAAGATCCCCTGGAGGAGGGCATGGCAACCCACTCTGGTATTCTTGCCAGGAGAATCCCATGGACAGAGCAGCCTGGCAGGGTACAGTCCATGGGGTTGTGCAGAGCTGGGCATGACTGAAGTGACTTAGCACGCACACAATCCAAAAGTCAAGACATTATAGCAGCAAAATTAATTTTTTGATTAACTAAAATCTGTCTTCAGATTGTTCTGCCTTTAGGTTGACCCTTTACTACAATCCTTCTTAAGATATATAGGAATAATTTGGAAAGTTTACCAAACTATAGATTTCTGGGCCATAGTCCAGATTATTCTCAATCAGTGTATCCGTGGTATGCCCCAATAATTTTTATTTCTAACAAGTTCTTAAGTAGTGACAATGCTATTCTGTCACACTATATGTAAATATTTTATAGTGTTGGCTATCTTTGGTCTTCTATAAAATATACATAGATCTTCCAGAAAAACAAACAAACATAGAGCAGCAAATCATTCAGACGCCTGTAATGGCAGGCCAAGAGCAGAAATTATGTGCAGGGAGGAGGGCTCAGAACAGCATATGCATTGGGTAGTCCAACACAGCAAGTGTCTTTTCTAATCCCTGTTCTGTATCGTATACTTTCTCATGGTGCATTTTATATGTAAGGAGTTAGAAACTAAGTAAGAACTTAGTTTTTTAATCCTCTTATGAAGTAGAGTCTACATTTCCCACTTTTTATTGAAAAATGAACTATATTGTGACTATAACTTTAACTATATTATTATTATATAATAATGTATCCCTACTCTTAATTATTTGTAAATAAAATGCTGGAGAAAACTATCTAAAAGATTAGAAAGCCATGGGAATTAGAGGACATTTCCTCAATTTGTTATCGAACTCAAAGGGTTTGTTTTTATTTGCAGTTTATGAAATGCTGATCTTTGATTTTACAAAGTAGGCACATATTTTCTTGAAATACTTTTTATTTTAAACATCATCATCAAAAACAATTTCATTGGACTATAGGGTTTCAGCACTGATGGTAAAGGAAGTGTGTGGTGGTGGTAGCTCTTTTTAAGCAGTAACTGTTTTCTCAAGACTTTATGAGAGACCCGAGACCCAAACTCCCTGTTTTGTTTTTTCTACTTCACTTTCATTCCCTTCCAAGCATTTTCAACTTTGCTGCCAGGCATCTTTCTAAAACACAAATATGATCATGCAACTCATTATCTTAATTAAAATCTTTCAACAGCTTCACATTGCTTTCAGCATAAAATGAGCATTTCTTAGGTTTGCATACAAGGCCCTTTATAATCTGACCCCAGCCTACCTGTTTAGTTTTATAGCTAAATCTTTTAATCCTGCCATTAAAAACAACTTAGGAGTCTTTAAATATGCTGTGTTCTCAAGCCACTTAACCCATGCCTAAAATATCTTTATTCCGTATCTTTTACACCTTATTCTCTTTGTCTTTTAAGACTCACCTCATTTTTCCACTTCTTTTGAAATGTTCCTTTGTCGTCCCTTTTTGGAGCATTTTCTCAAAATTCCCATACTTTTAGCATACCACTTAGACACTTCTAATATAGACTAGGGACACTATGCATTTGCCTAACTGTAAGTCTTAAACTCTTGGAAAATAGGAACTGTGCCATCTATATTTATATCACGGAGCCAACATATAACAGCAACTCATAAGGTCTCATGCTGAAGCTCCAATACTTTGGCCACCTGATGTGAAGCACCACCTCATTGGAAAAGACCCTGGTGCAGGGAAAGATTGAAGGCAAAATGAGCAGAAGACAACAGAGGATGAGATGATTTGATAGCATCATGAACTCAAAATACATGAATTTGAGCATATTGTGGGTGGCTTACATGGTAAAAGCGTCTGCCTACAATGCGGGAGACCTGGGTTCAGATCCCTGGGTTGGAAAGATCCTCTGGAGAAGGAAATGGCAACCCACTCCAGTACTCTTGCTGGAAAATCCCATGGACGATGGAGCTTGGTAGGCTATAGTCCATGGGGTCGCAAACAGTTGGACAGGACTAAGCGACTTCACTGTCACTGGGAGATAGTGAAGTACAGAGGAGCCTGGCATGCTCCTCATGATCCTTTGTGATCCCATGAGATCACGAAGAGCCATCCGTGACTTCGTGACTGAACAACAGCAACAGTAAATAGCTTTAATTTTTTTTTACTATTCATATCATGAGTAATGAGAAGTCAGATTTTATATCTAAAGCAAAATTGTAGAGGACATACTAAGCCAGACAGAGAAGTTTTATTTTTAACATAATCAGTAGAGAACTAGGATAACATTTTTAATTGGAAAGCGACACAATGCAAACAGTGATTTAGGAAAACTAACAGAATGTATTTTAAGCTGTTACAATAGTTGAGATGTGGGATGAGGATAGATACATTTTTGTGATGTTAATGTTGGTGAAGCAGTGAGAGATATGTTTTATGCAGAGCTTGATAAACCCAGGATTTCTGTCCTAGATGATAAAAAGTATGACAGAAATACTTTGGAAATAGAGTGGTAAGAAGGAGAGCTAATATCTCATGGAGGATGCTGGAGTTTTGGAGAAATCATGTTTACATCAAGGTCAATGCTGCTGCTGCTGCTGCTGCTGCTGCTGAGTCACTTCAGTTGTGTCTGACTCTGTGCGACCCCATAGATGGCAGCCCACCAGGCTCCCCCATCCCTGGGATTCTCAAGACAAGAACACTGGAGTGGGTTGACATTTCCTTCTCCGACGGGAAGTCATAAAAAGCTGGAAGCAGTTAAAAGTAAGATTCCATGGTGCAACTAAGATCCTAAGGCCCAAATGGGCATCAGGTGGGGGGTCAACACTATGAACCTTGAACATCCTCTTTGTCAGAGAGAGAGCAAAAAGAGTAGTCCAAAAGCGAGGAATTCTGACAAAATAGAAAAGAGATGCTGACCAAAGAATGTGTGATTTTCAACAGAGGAAATTTCAATATCACCAGCCCAGGTATTCCAACCCAAATAGAGTAGCTACAACTGCACCTTCTGATGATTCCTGCCTCCCTTCATCTCTGCTCCCTCCCTCCTAATCAGGTGCTTCTTCCCTTGATGCCTCTTAGCTTATCTCTCTCCACCCTTCTGACTGCCTAGCCTTGCCTATTTCTTTACATCTCTCCAGAGAGCCCCACCATGGGGGTCCGTGAGGATGTGGTGAGACCACATGGCAAAAGCAGAAAGATTTCCCATAACTGAAAAGAAACTTCCCCAGCCACAACCTCCGGCAACATCTTTTTCCCACCCCACTGGCGGTGGCCACACATCTCTCAATTCTGCTGGGTAGCATATGGCAGTTAACCATTCTCTGTCCAGCAAAGTCATGATCCCCTAGACCACTTCCTTTGTTCAAAATGCTGCTTTGCTGTTTAAAATTAAGTGTTTCTCATTGGAACCGCCACCCCCACGCCCCCCCCCCGCCGCCGCCACCAAAAGAACAGATGTGACTTTTTGCAGCAAGTCCACCTCTAACCCCCACAGAGATACTTGGGCAAGGATGCTGTTCAGCATCTCTTGTTGCTGTTATTATCTTTGATTACAGCTGCTATTTCATGATTCTCAAAAGAATTGCTTTGTGTAGTGATTTGTATTATAAACTGACTTCAGATAAATCTAGGCCGATCCTTGAGCAAGTTTTGGCTCTAAGGGTAATTATCCTTATTTTACAAACGAAGAGATCAAGATTCAGAGAAGCTGCATGATTTGCTCAAAGACACTGCATAGATGTGGCAGAGATGACCAGGACTGGGACTATTCCCATTACAACAAATGGTGACTTTCAGTTTATTCATATTTCTCTTGATAATGATAAATTCATTAAACACATTTTTTCCTCAAAGCCTTTTTATTTAAGTTTTTCATAAAAAAAGTATACTGCTTCAGTAGGACCATTTTTCAAACAAGAAAATTGAGATATAATTCTAAAGAAGATGAGTTCGGCCAAAGACTTTGTGGCAGAGCTAATATTAGCACCCTAGCTTTTAAATAATTATCCTCATGCTGCTTTATGATGGACACTGTCCTCTGGGTCCTTTTGGGCTTTGTTTCTTTTCTTTGTTCTTAGAAGATACATACGGCATTACTTTCAAGTTTCCTGAATTTTATACTACAGGTTTTCTGAATTTTATACTACCTTCTACTAAACCATGAGGACATTGACATCCATGTACTCCACGCTAATCCATGACCTACTGATGGCATTCCATATTTTCTTGCAACTTACCCATTAGCTTTTCATTTTCCTTCTGCATTTTTGAGCAGTCCACCTACCGAGCTCTTCACTGCACAGGATAAATCACAGTTGTCTCTTCTGTCTAACAAGGACCAAAAAAAAAAAAAAAAAAAATCTCTTTGTCATTAGTTTCTTCTCAGACTCTCACATTTAATACACAGATGAATAATACGCCCTTGCCATTTTCTCATCTGCCCTTCACTTCTTAAAAACTGCACTTATTATGTGTGTGTGTGTGTGTTGAGAGAAGGTATAGACTCTCTTTTCAACCCACAGCATCCATATCAGACTGTGACTCACCTTTCCACTAAGGGAGTCTCCACTAAGTCACTAGTGATGTCCAATATTTCTAATCAATCGACTCTACTGGGCCCTCTTCCCTGACATCTCTTAACATTAGTAATAGCCAATAATGCCATTATTTTGAAACCCTCAGCCTTTCTCTGCTATGATGCCATTCTGAGTTTTTAATAACCCTTTGAATTTCTCCATCTATTTTGAGGAAGTAGGATTGAATAATAAAAAGGCACTGGAGCCAGATCACAGGATGAAATCAACAAGAGTGTAATAGTGTGTGAACTTATTTAACTTCTTTATGCCAGTTTCCTTTATTTTTTAAATTACTTATATTGAGGTACAATTGACATATATCATTATATTATGTTTAGGCTTACAACATAAAGATTCAGTATACTGTGAAATGATCACCGCAATAAGTGTAGTTAACATCCACTATACCTAGTTACAAATCAACTTTTTCTCTTGGGATGAGGACTTTTGATTTACTCGTCTTTTTGAATTTATTTTTAATTGGAGTATAATTCCTTTACAATGTGCTAGTTTCTGCTCTACAACAGTGTGAATCAGTTGTAAGTATCCATACATCCCTTCCCTCTTGAGCCTCCCTGACTCCCTCCCAACACGCTAGATCATCTCAGAGCACAGAGCTGGGCCCCCTGTGCTGTAAAGCAGCCTCTCACCAGCCATGTGTGCTACACTCGGCAGTTTATATATATGTCAATGTATTGTCTCTGTTTGTCCTCTCCTTCCCCATTGTGTCCACAAGGGCCAATTTCCTTTAAAATAGGTATAGTAATAGTACCTGTCTTGTGAGTTCCATAGTACCTTAGAGGATTGTTTTGAGAATTTAAAATTGTTAATACATGAAAAATATGATGACAATGGCAGACACATAATAGTTGCTTAGTGAATTATTGTGTTACTGCTAATTGCTGCCATCCACCACCACCATTATCACTTCCATCACTCCTCTCCCTCCATCTCTTTTCTTTCACCAATAGTCTAGGTATTGATGCTCCATATAGTGCTTTTCTCAGATCTCTTATCTCCGCTGAGTGCTCTGGAAGGTCCATCATATCTGTCAAGTATTCACTTCATCACATATGTTTTTATGCCTCTCAAATCATGCTAACATGAATTCCAGGACAATATACTTAACCACCTCAGTTCAGTTCAGTTCCATTCAGTCACTCAGTCTTGTCCAACTCTTTGTGACCCCGTGGACTGCAGGACACCAGGCTTCCCTGTCCATCACCAACTCCTGCAACTTGCTCAAACTCATGTCCATCAAGTTGGTGATGCTATCCAACCATCTCATCTTTGGTCATCCCCTTCTCTTCCTGCCTTTAATCTGTCCCAACATCAGGGTTTTCTAATGAGTCAGCTTTTTGTAGCAGGTGGCCAAAGTATTGGAGTTTCAGCTTCAGCATCAGTCCTTCCACTGAATATTCAGGACTGATTTCCTTTACGACAGACTGGTTTGATCTTCTTTCAGTCCAAGGGGCTCTCAAGAGTCTTATCCAACACCACAGTTCAAGAGCATCAGTTCTGTGATGCTCAGCTTTCTTTCTGGTCCAACTCTCACATCCATACATGACTACTGGAAAAACCACAGCTTAGATTAGACTGACTTCTGTCGGCAAAGTAATGTCTCTGCTTTTTAGTATGCTGTCTAGCTTGGTCGTGACTTTTCTTCCAAGGAGCAAGTGTCTTTTAATTTCATGGCTTCAGTCACCATCTACAGGGATTTTGGAGCCCAAGAAAATAAAATCTGTCACTGCTTCCATTGTTTCCCCATTGATTTTCATGAAGTGATGGGACCAGATGCCATGATCTTAGTTTTTTGAATGTTCAGCTTTAAGTCAACTTTTTCACTCTCCTCTTGCAGTCTCATCAAGAGGCTCTTTAGTTCTTCTTCACTTCTGCCATAGAGTGATGTCATCTTCATATCTGACATTACTGATATTTCTCCTGGCAATCTTGATTCCAGCTTGTGCTTCATCCAGCTCAGCATTTTGTATAATGTACTCTGAATAAACTTAAATAAGCAAGGTGAAAATATACAGCCTTCAGGTACTCCTTTCCCAATTTGGAACCAGTCCATTGTTCCATGTCCAATTCTAACAGTTGCTTCTTGACCTGCATACAGGTTTCTCAGGAGGCAGGTAAGGGAGTCCAATATTCCCATCTTTTTAAGAAGTTTCCACAGTTTGTTGTTTGTTGTTAAATCCACAGAGTCAAAGGCTTTGGCATAGTCAATAAAGAAGAAATAGATATTTTCTGGAATTCTCTTGCTTTTTCTATAATGCAACAGCTGTTGGCAATTTGATCTCTGGTTCCTCTGCCTTTTCTAAATCCAGCTTGAACTTCTGGAATATCTCAGTTCACTTACTGTTGAAACCTAGCTTGGAGAATTTTGAGCCTAACTTTGCTAGCGTGTGAGATGCGTGCAATTGTGTGGTAGTTTGAACCTTCTTTGTCATTGCCCTTCTTTGGGATTGGAATGAAAACTGACCTTTTCCAGTCCTGTGGCCACTGCTGAGTTTTCCAAATTTGCTGGCATATTGAGTGCCAGCAAATTTGGCACTTACAAAATTCAACTACCTTACCAAAGTTAACTATCTACTGGACAACTTTTTTTGATGTCCCTCTGGTATTTTAAAATCAAAATTTTTTAATATATCAGTATCTTCTCTCAATACATGATTTTTCGTTGACTTATTAAATTAGTAAATTTCCAAACCAGAAATTTCAACTTATTTTTTCCCTTCCCTCCACCTCTGATTCCCATGTCATTAGAACAAGCCTTTATTACAAGTTACAGAGATTTCAAGTAGGAATGGCTTAAATATGATCATTTATTTTGTTTTATTTATATCCCCAGACAGTCAGGCTCTTGTGATTCACTGCTCTTCATATATAGAATTCTAGCAATCATGCCTGTACTTCTGGTTGCAATTAAAAGGAAGATTTTTTTTTTTTTTTTAAGAAGCATACCCTCTAAGTTATAGGTAGGAATTGTTCCTTAAAGCTGCTACAATATAGCATCCCATAACCCAGGACTTAGTGACATAGTTACTCTCTTTGTAACTATGAGACTAGGAAATGATGTCTAGGACTAGGAAAGGGACACAAAGAGACTAGGAAATGATGTCTTTATTCTGAATGGTCTTGTTCTCATCTAAATTTCAATACAGAAGTAGACGTTAATACTTTCATTTTTTAATTTTAAGCTTTATAAGGAAGTATAGTTGAGAGATAAAATGATAAGAAATTTAAAGTGCATATCATAATAATATTTATATACCATGAAGGATTCCTCTTAAATGAGTTGATCAACTAAATGGTTGATTAACAAATCAATCGCCTCACGTTTTTTGGTGATTTGATGAGTGGTCCCTAGTATCTATTATTTTATAAATTAGAATCCAACAGTTTCCCATCATTTGCTTTTTTGCTATCACCATTGCCACTGCCCTAGTTTAATGTCATCATTACAAAAAAGCTAATGCTATGAATATTAGTCTTCACATTGATGATCAAATCAGCTTTCTAGAACATAAACCTGATCATTTAACTTTTCACCTCAAAATTTTTCCTTAACTGCCCCAAACTATAACATCTGCATTTTTTTGTTGTTGTTAAAATGGGAAACATTGCTCTTTGTAAAGCAAATCAACTGAATTATATAATGTTAGTTCCCAAAAGTCTTTGTACCTTGTCCTCCAGTCACATCAAATTATTTTCAGTCTCTTAAATTTGTTGTTCATTTACTTGTCTTTGTGGATTTGTACGTGGTGTTCTTTTCCATGAAATATTTTCTCTCTTCTTTCGATCTTTTCAATATCTATATGTCCTTCAAGGTGCAACTCAGATATAGTTTTCTTATTAATGTTTTAAATCAGATAGACTTTTCTACTTGAAATATTATACTTCTACAGATCTTTATCTTGAATACATTACACATTCTAGTGTAGAACTTATTCTTTGTCATATAAGTATAATTTTATATATCTGTTTTCCCACTTAAACTGTGAATGCCATGGGACATAAGTGTATCTGCAATACTAGTACAATATTTCAGGTACTCAATAAAGGTTTCATGAATTGCTAAATATATTGAAATTAACCATGTTAGCATATGCAATAATTATTACAAGAATGTTTGTCAGGACTGTAGGCAATGAGAGAGGGCATCAGAGGGCAGACAGACTGAAACCACAATCACAGAAAAGAAGTCAATCTGATAACATGAACCACAGCTTTGTCTAACTCAATGAAACTAAGCCATGTCATGTGGGGCCAACCAAGACGGACAGATCATGGTGGAGACGTCTGACAGAATGTGGTCCACTGGAAAAAGGAATGGCAAATCACTTCAATAGTCTTGCCTTGAGAACCCCATTAACAGTATGAAAAGGCAAAAAGATAGGACACTGAAAGATGAACTTCATAGATCGGTAGGTGCCCAATATGCTACTGGAGATCACTGGAAAATAACTCCAGAGAGAAGGAAAGGATGGAGCCAAAGCAAAAACAACACCCAGTTGTGGATGTGACTGGTGATAAAAGCAAGGTCCAATGCTGTAAAGAGCAATATTGCATAGGAACCTGAAATGTTAGGTCCATGAATCAAGGCAAATTGGAAGTAGTCAAACAGGAGATGGCAAGAGTGAACGTCG
>NW_011494772.1:5474140-5475436 GCF_000754665.1 Bison bison bison | reverse complement strand
CAGACTTAACCAACCACTGCTGCTGCCCCTATCCCTGCCTCTATATACCTCACTACAGTGGTTTTAGGAGAAGCATCTCAACATTTTCCATTCGGTAACATGCACTGAAACTGGACTTAAAACAATGAAAAGAATCTGATGTAAACAAATTGAAGTAAAACTATGCACAGGTGTTTTAATTGTTCCACTAAACAGCATTTTTACTTAAGTTTCAACCCATCTGCTTCCTAAATGACTCTACACCTAGGGTAGTAGAATTCAAAGATATTTACCATCTTAATACTTTCTGGTTATTAAAACTATTCTACAATATAGACGTCAGATATGCTCTGCAGATGTTAATTTCTCAGTAGGAAAATAACTTAGAAATCTGTTCTAGAGTGAAGGAAATAGCTTGTCTTAGGCATCAAGTCTAAGATACCTAGAGGGTTCTGTGCTATGCTTAGCACAGTTGTGTCTGACTCTGCAGCCCCTTGGACTGCAGCCCACCAGGCTCCTCTATCCATGGGGATTCTCCAGGAAAGAATACTGGAGTGGGGATCTTCCCAACTCGGGGATCAAACCCAGGTCTCCTGTATGGCAGGCAGATTCTTTACCACCAGAGCCACCAGGGAACCCTGTATTCAGTGCTTATTGTGGGAGGTTATAGCAAGTGTCTTGGAATCTCTTATTTGGAAAAACCAAATTTAGGAGAGAAGTAGTATATGTTCCTTTCCAAATCTACATAGTCTCCTAAACTCTGGTTTTCTACCATGGCCACATCTGTATTGAATGCTTCAGAATACCACTAGTTTTGCAGCTAACTTTAAATACAGAGATGCTTAAGAAAAACTATAGTCTTTAAGCTTTTATCCCTATTTCAAAACCAAACTAATTCCAAAATGAAAGATCCCTTATATTAGAAATTATAATAATTCATTAAGTTATAAATTAAAATTTTGAATACCATAGTTAATATATCATTTTTCCAAAAACCTACAAAAAAAATCCTACTTGTGCTTTGTTGTAGTATGATTTTTATGGTGATAAGTAGTATATATAGCTCAGAATTAAGATGAGGAATAATGAGCTATTATACAAAAATTATCTAGAAACAGATATTAGGTACAATTAGTATTTACTGTTAAGATTAGTAGGAGTATTAAAATATGTTGTTCTTTCGTATATTAGGTTGACAAGATTAAGTTGTGGCAATAATTTGGAAACCATTTATTTACCACTAGTCACTAGTTATGACCAACCTAGATAGCATATTGAAAAGCAGAGACATTACTTTGCCAACAAAGGTCCATCTAG
>NW_011494772.1:5472840-5474040 GCF_000754665.1 Bison bison bison | reverse complement strand
AGATGCAATACTTGGATGCAATCTCAAAAACGACAGAAAGATCTCTGTTCATTTCCAAGGCAAACCATTCAATATCACAGTAATCCAAGTCTATGCCCCGATCAGTAATGCCCAAGAAATTGAAGTTGAATGATTCTGTGAAAACCTATAAGACCTTCTAGAACTAACACCCAAAAAAGACGTCTTTTTTAATATAGGGGACTGGAATGCAAAAGTAGGAAGTCAAGAAACACCTAGAGTAACAGGCAAATTTGGCCTTGGAGTACAGAATGAAGCAGGGCAAAATCTAATAGAGTTTTGCCAAGAGAACACACTGGTCGTAGCAAACACCCTCTTCCAACAACACAAGAGAAGACTCTACACATGAACATCACCAGATAGCCAACATCAAAATCAGATTGATTATATTCTTTTCAGCCAAAGATGGAGAAGCTCTATACAGTCAGCAGAAACAAGACATGGAGCTGACTGTGGCTCAGATCATGAGCTCCTTATTGGCAAATTCAGACGTAAATTGCAGAAAGTGGGGAAAACCACTAGACCATTCAAGTATGACCTAAATCAAATCCCTTATAATTATACAGCAGAAGTGAGAAATAGATTTAAGAGACTAGATCTGATAGACTGAGTGCCTGATGAACTATGGACAGAGGTTTGTGACATTGTACAGGAGACAGGGATCAAGACCATCTCCAAGAAAAAGAAATGCAAAGAGGCAAAATGGTTGTCTGAGGAGGACTTACAAATAGCTGTGAAAAGAAGAGAAGTGAAAAGCAAAGGAGAAAAGGAAAGATATAAGCATCTGGATGCAGAGTTCCAAAGAATAGGAAGGCAAGATAAGAAAGCCTTCCTAGCGATCAATGCAGAGAAAAAGAGAAAAACAATAGAATGGGAAAGACTAGAGATCTCTTCAAGAAAATCAGAGATACCAAGGGAACATTTCATGCAGAGATGAGTTCAACAAAGGACAGAAATGGTATGGACCTAACAGAAGCAGAAGATATTAAGAAGAGGTGGCAAGAATACACAGAAGACCTGAACAAAAAAGATCTTTACGACCCAGATAATCACGATGGTGTGATCACTCACCCAGAGCCAGATATCGTGGAATGTGAAGTCAAGTGGGCCTTAGGAAGCATCGCTACGAACAAAGCTAGTGGAGGTGATGGAATTCCAGTTGAGCTATTTCCAATCCTGAAA
>NW_011494772.1:5460428-5472740 GCF_000754665.1 Bison bison bison | reverse complement strand
GGAGAGGCCAAAGAATGCTCAAACTACTGCACAATTGCACTCATCTCACATGCTAGTAAAGTGATGCTTAAATACTCCAAGCCAGGCTTCAGCAATACATGACCTGTGAACCTCCAGATGTTCAAGCTGGATTTAGAAAAGGCAGAGGAACCAGAGATCAAATTGCCAACATCCACTGGATCATCAAAAAAGCAAGAGTTCCAGAAAAACATCTATTTCTCCTTTATTGACTATGCCAAAGCCTTTGACTGTGTGGATCAAAATAAACTGTGGAAAATTCTGAAAGAGATGGGAATACCAGACTACCTGACCTGCCTCTTGAGAAACCTATATGCAGGTCAGGAAGCAACAGTTTGAAATGGACATGGAACAACAGACTGGTTCCAAATAGGAAAAGGAGTATGTCAAGGCTGCACATTGTCACCCTACTTATTTAACTTATATGCAGAGTACATCATGATAAATGCTGGGCCAGAAGAAGTACAAGCTGGAATCAAGATTGCCGGGAGAAATATCAATCACCTCAGATATGCAGATGACACCATCTTATGGCAGAAAGTGAAGAAGAACCAAAGAGCCTCCTGATGAAAGTGAAAGAGGAGAGTAAAAAAGTTGGCTTAAAGCTCAACTTTCAGAAAACTAAGATCACGGCATCCAGTCCCATCACTTCATAGCAGATAGATAGGGAAACAGTGGCTGACTTTACTTTTGCAGGCTCCAAAATCACTGCAGATGGTGACTGCAGCCATGAAATTAAAAGATGCTTGCTCCTTGGAAGGAAAATTATGACTAACTTAGACAGCATATTAAAAAGCAGAGACATTACTATGTCAACAAAGGTCCATCTAGTCAAGGCTATGGTTTTTCCAGTGATCATGTATGGATGTGAGAGTTGGACTATAAAGAAAGCTGAGTGCCGAAGAATTGATGCTTTTGAACTGTGGTGCTGGATAAGACTTGAGAGTCCCTTGGACTGCAAGGAGATTCAATGAGTTAAAGGAGATCAGTCCTGAGTGTTCATTGGACGGACTGATGTTGAAGCTGAAACTCCAGTACTTTGGCTTCCTGATACGAAGAACTGACTCATTTGAAAAGACCTTGATGCTGGGAAAGATTGAAGGTGGGAGAAGGTGATGACAGAGGATGAGACGGTTGGATGGCATCACCGACTCGATGGACATGGGTTTGTGTGGACTCCGGGAGTTGGTGATGGACAGGGAGGCCTGACATGCTGTGGTTCATGGGGTCGCAGGGAGTCGGACACAACTGAGCGACTGAACTGAACTGATCTCAGGACTGTATTGACAATTACCTCTACTAATCAACATTTCAAGCAATACATACACTAACCATTATATGTTATTTATATAAATCTGTATTTGAAGAATATGAATTAAATTACCTTTTACTAAGTAATTATCTTTTGTTGACCTTTATCAAGAGTTTTGTTCTTTGACTAAAAATAATGCTATGTGACTTAGGGAATTACACTGTCATGAAATGTAAATTTTCTAGTACAGAAGAGTGCCATATTTCCAGGTGAGCAAGCATTTCCCAGGAGACAGTATGTTCTCTGGTCCAGTAATTCAGTATATGTCATTGTATTGAGTTGTACAAAGTTTTTTTCCAGAGTATCTCTCTTACTTAATACTATCTGGGCCATAGATTTTGAAAATTATAAATATTTAAGTTATTCAGGGAACTCTATTATTCACCATATGTTTTATTTGAAATTTGTATATCTGTATTTTTTTTTCAGTTTACAAATGATTGTTGTTTTATAATATTGGGAATATATTCCTTGGATTATATTTTCTTTAAAGTGTTTCTCTCTATATGAAAGAAAGTAGATTGAATAATTTTCCCTTCAATCATTTTGTGCTGGAATATCAGTTAAGGTACCAAACTTCCTTCACCTTATCCTGATGAATGGGAAAATTATTCTGTAGACATCACAGAACTAATCACAAGATTCCCTTAGTCTCTGCATTTCATGTCTCATGATCAGTTTTTTTCCATCCATTATGTCTCTAGGGTAGAATTGTCAGAAACTCAAGTTGACATCATAGCATTTCTTACTCCCAGCATGTGCCTTCATTTGGGCATTCATCAAAACCTTTGTCACTGTACATCTGTAAGTACATGCAGGCCTTTAGGTTTGAGGATCAATTTGCCATTAATAAAGAGGAGCAGCTTCTCTGTACCTTGATAGCAATTTGTGCTTATGTTTGAAGTCTGCAGCCAAAAAATCATGTTTGTTTGTTGCCTAATAATTAGTTGAATAGGTTATCAGCTGATATATATTTAGGAATATAAGCAATCTTTATAATAAAATAAATATATTATTAGATTAATAAAAAGATTAATATTAATTTATAATAATATAAACAATCTTTATAATGAAGAACTACTTTCCATCTGAGTTGTTAAAATGACCTAAGAGTAGATGTGTACTAAAATAACTAAAAATGGCAAGTGACACACCATGGGACTAGTCTTTGCAGTTTTTGAAGGTCAAAACAAAATTTTAATAACGTACAATGTAAGTTGTCTAATGAATTTAGCATAGATAAATTGAAAGCACTGTTAGAATGGCAGAGAGTCAGAATTTAAATTATTGAGCAATGGAGCTGTCATTAAAAATATCAAGTATGAAGTTTATTTTCCCTAGGGACATCTTACAGCATATTCTAGTTCCACCTTGTGCTTTTTCTTTTCTTTCTTACTATATCAAAAAAGTATAAGCAAGCATATCACCTACATTGTTGTTTATAATTTTGTTTTCTTTTGCGTTATGTTTCAAGTCCAAACTTTTGTATGATACAATAAAAATAAATTACTAGAAAAATAAAAAGACAAAGTCGTACATATTAAAACCACCAATTCTTACAATGATGATTAGACTCAGTAGCACCACACATCCGTCAAATTTCTATCAAAGCTTATTCTCAAGTTCTGTACTTTATATGCTACTACTGGTAACATGCATTTTGTGGATCAGCACTGGTCCAAGGACGACATTTAAGAAGAACTGCTTTATACTATCACAATGTGCCCAATTAACTTTCAGTCAATCTTCTATGTTCTACTGTAGTCCAGATTTGTTACACTAACTTCACTACTGTTCCAGATTACCATATTAAGGTCACTGATGTTTTTGTCACTAATATTAATCAACCTGACCCATAGTAGATACACAAATTTTTTTTTATTACAGGTATTGAATGAATTTTAAAAGCTGTAAGGAATATCCTGCTATACCCACAAAGATTATCTTAAATGGGACTGATCTAATTTATTCCTCTTCAAATGCTATATTACATGAGTTAAGAGGCATTTTATTCCTGCAGGTAGAATTTTAGGATCAATTATAGCTACCTTGTATTTTAGTAGGTACTTCAGCATGATTATATTAATTTAAACATAAAAATCAGGATACTTATGCAGGAGTTGAAGTATGAAAGAGCTTCTCAATGGGCTCCTTATTTTAAGCCTTACCCATCAAATTACAGTATAATTGCTTTTATTTGATCTTTTCCTATCTAAAAACTGCCTTGGGGGTGCATGTTTCACTCCATTTACTTTGATCAAAGAAAGAGAAGTCCATGAGTTTTTCAAAGAACTTCCAGATTTGAAGTGACAAAAAATATTCTATTTTTACTACCCCATATGGACAAGTAATTTCTACAGCTTTTTTTAAAAAGGAAGAAAAGAAGAAAAAAAGAAAAGGATGTACATAGTGTTTAACTTTGTGATAAAGTTATTTAATTTCATATTTTGATGATAAAGCACCACATTTGGAAGAACATTGCTTATATGTGCCATGATTCTGTTATTATCAGTTACATAAAGTTTCTTCCTTAACACTTGCTCTGTTTAAATATTATTTTGTACCTAATTTTTATTCCAAGATAATGAGAGTCATGATGGTGATGGTTGCCAAATTTGAATTATATGCCAAAAGGTTGGTTTTATTAATTTATATTAAAAGAAAACTAATCCATTTGGGGACAAAGAATGATCGATTTAATGCTATCCAAGACTTCAAATTTACAGAAATATTCATGGTTTTTCCTTGTTAATCATTTGAGTTTCTCTTCTGTATCTCTTCTTTCCATTTAATTCTAAAATAGTATTTTAAGTTTTTACATCTTAAAACACAGCATGTGCTACGAATTTTTTCTACTATAAGTCTGATATTTTATTTAATTTTAGTATTTTATTTTTGGCAAAGAAGAGACAAATGAAAAATGAAGATATTGTTTATATATAATCAGGTTAAATAACAGAAAAGGAAGATAATTTTCCCAATCCACACTAGCTGTAAGTAGAAGCACCTGCTCATCTCAACTGCTGCTTCCTGGTGAGCTAGGATTTTCTCAAGGGCCTGATCTTCCTCATTTAATGAACTGTATGTTAATTGTTCAGCCATTTCTAGTGACTTACCAAGGTTAAGTCACTAAGTGACTTGGGATACATAATGTACTGTCTCACAGTCAGATAGGGGCTACATTCTAACTGAAAAGCATGACCACCACTTATTTTTAAACAAGGAAAAGAGGGGGGCACTGGTTTTGTTCAACAGACATTCATTAAGTGTTTATATTTTGGAGAGTATTAACCTAGCCTAGATTACTGTTATTTTGTAAGACAGGAGGAAATGGTATAAAATGGACTATCGGCTTGACCTCTGTTCTCCAGGGAAGTCTTGTTCAGTGAAAAACTTGTTATTTGGGCTGTCATAAGGCATCCATTTTTTATTTTAGTGACGAATAAAGGTTAATCAGACATTTATACATAATACAAGCACTTTTCTCATGCTCATGAAACTGGTGCATACATGCAGAGATCATCTTGAAGATGAGAACATTTTATGGGAAGTTTATGTACATTGTAGGAGGTTTTGCATTCATTTTGTTTATGTTGCTTTCCTTGTATTTGTTTTAGCTTGGATTTAACAAAAATTTATCCCATAGAAATTGACTTTTAAAGACCACCATTATTGAAGCTCAATGTTGAGGTCATTTTTATTCAGTACTGTGGTGTTCAATAATACAGGAAGACAACCAAGAGAGACTTGAGTATCCATTTTCTTTCTTTTAAATAGAAAATATTAGCATCAGTTTCCAATGGAATGCATTAGCAGTTTCATTCTTCCATTTAAACTGCTTCAAAGTAGAAAGGAATTCTACAAATAAGTGCTTACTCAGGAAAAAGCACATGTTCATTCTGTCCTGGAAAATGCTTACATTTTATTGGGAAATTTTAACTGATTGCTTGAGAAAAGGAAAAGCAAAAGTCTTGCCAAGAACCCAGCCCATTGTTGTTTTTTTTTTCTTCATAGTTTTAGATATCACAACAAGGCTGTCAGTACTATTTGAAGCAAACGATCAAAATACCACTATGACCAAACTAGGCAGCATTTTAAAAAGCAGAGACATTACTTTGTCAACAAAGTTCCATCTAGTCAAAGCTATGGTTTTTCCAGTAGTCATGTATGGATGTGAGAGTTGGACTATAAAGAGAGCTGAGGGCAGAAGTATTGATGCTTTTGAACTGTGGTGTTGGAAAAGACTCTTGAGAGTCCCTTGGACTGCAAGGAGATCCAACCAGTCAATCTTAAATGAAATCAGTCCTGAATATTCATTGGAAGGACTGATGCTGAAGCTGAAACTCCAATATTTTGGCCACCTGATGCGAAGAACTGACTCATTGGAAAAGACCCTGAGACTGGGAAAGATTGAAGGCAGGAGGAGAAGAGGACTGGAAAAGGTCAGTTTTCATTTCAGTCCCAAAGAAAGACAGAGGATGAGACAGTTGGATGCCATCACTGATGAGTTTGAGCAAGCTCTGGGTGGTGATGGACAGGAAAGCCTGGTGTACTGCAGTCCATGGGGTCACAAAGAGTCAGACATGACTGAGCGACTGAATAGAACTGAACTGAACAGAATATTGGCTATATACTCCATGCCAGGGACTCTACTTGACACACTCTGCCCCAGTCACCACCCAAAGGTTTATGCTTTCTCGTGATGTTAGAGGTTTGGCAATGTCATCCCCTCCCCCCACATACAAGTGATTTTAAATGATCGTATGATAAACATTCAGTTCCATTTTAGGACTGTCCTTTGCAGATAATACTATAGGAATTTTTTTTTAAGCAGTGGGTATAAATGCAGATGGGTTTTCCTAGTGGCTCAGTGGCACTCTACCTGCAGGAAACTAAGGTTCAATTCCTGGGTTGGGATGCTGCTTCTGCTGCTGCTGCTGCTGCTAAGTCGCTTCAGAGGAGCCTGGTGGGCTACATACAGTCCATGATGTTGCAAAGAGTTGGACACAACTGAAAGACTGAGCACACACACATAAATCTAGATCCAACCAATACACAGACATGGTAAAACAAATGCATGCATATATCAATTTTGTAAGTTACTATTATGTATTTTATTCAACAAGGATTATTTTTGGCAACCTCTCTAATTTCTGAATCTTTGCTTCTCCTAAACATCTGTGGTTCTTCTTGAGTTTCAGATTATAAATTTATTAGCTGTATAAGCAATGACTATGCTCTTCTAAATACTTTTTTCTCTTCCTCTCATCTTCCATTTGTTCTCTTTTTTAGCATGTTTGTCTTAATTCACTCCCCCTTAATGAAAAGAGCTGACCACAGATTCTCTTTGGAGATGGTTTTCCTTCTCATGTACATATATTTTATATTAATTAATACATTAAACTTTGTGTTATCTCTTAAGATAATAAATAGTCACTTTCGATCTCTAAGGTAGGGCAAATTACTCTGGTAAATTTCTGATAGCATTATATGAAAATATATCAGACAGTTACAGATGACATTCAAAGTTGCTTCTATTGTTTAAATCATTACATAAATTGATGTATAAAAATTTTAATAAGAAATCACTAGCACCAGATTCTGCTTTACAACAATAAATGGTGCAATACAGGAGTAGAAGGAAAGTATCCAAAAAGCCTTTAAACATCATATTATGATTATGAAGCATCTAAAATCACTCTTTGCTTTCTCAACACAGAGAAGTAAGAACTAAAAAAGAACTTCAGAAGAATAGCATGCATCATGCTAATGTGTATTTCCTCTCTTAGATGTATCACTAAATAGTATTAGGAATAATTATCTCTTTCAGTAATATTATGCCTTTGTGAAAACTTCCCATTTTAGCCAGAGTATTTTCATTCAGAATAGATAAATAGATAGATAGATAGATAGATATGTCTCAAAGGAGTCAAAGGTATCATAATATTTAATAACCACTTATTCAGTGCAAGGGTGTTTTTTGTTTTTTTTGTTTTTTTTACTTCCTCAGTACCTTGTTTTCTTAACTCATTTAATCCTCTCCAAGCCCTTGTTGTTGTTCAGTTACTCATTCATGTCTGACTGCTCGCAACCCCATGAACTACAGCATACCAGGCTCCCCTGTCCTTCACTATCTCCCTGAGTTTGCTCAAACTCATGTCCACTGAGTCAATGACGGCATCCAACCATCTCATCCTCAGTCATCCCCTCCTCCTCCTCCTGCCTTCAGTCTTTCCCAGCATCAGTGTCTTTTCCAATGAGTCTCCTTTTTGCATCAGGTGGCCAAAGTATTGGAGCTTCAGCTTCAGCATCTTTCCTTCCAATGAATATTCAGGGTCAATTTCCTTTAGAATAAACTGGTTTGATCTCCTTGCAGCCCAATGGACTCTCAAGAGTTTTCTTCAGCACCACAGCATAATTCTGTTTTTATAGATAAAGAGCTGAGGCACAGAGGGCTCATATACCTTATTGAAAGCAACATAAGTGATAGAATGAGGAGTCAAAACCAGCTGCTCAACCACCATGTACACTTTCTGTTAATGAAGACATGGATCTAACAGTTTTTTTTTCAACAATGAATCTTTATAGCATTTGGGGAATATTTTGTGTGACCAGAAGATACTGGCCTTTCTTAACATCATGAATTTTATCATTGAAATTGAGAATATCAGAGTTTAAATAATCCATTAAAATATCTATGCCTTTGCCTTCATTCATTTTGAAAAAAAGGAGTCCCTCTGGAATCAAATTTGTCACTCGCTATTTATATCTATTGATCATACACTGGGAGTAAAGAAGGGCAATTTTAGTGGATTTATTTCAATTTGATAGGTTTTAATTTAGAGGTGTCCTCTAACAATTTTTATTCAGTACCTTCCTTTCAGTCTTCATGCTTAATGCCCCAAAATTATGATACACAAGATTTTCTCCCAACTTATTAAAGTCTCAGAGGCATTAAAAATCGCTCAAATATCACAAAACCTACCTAGTCTCCTAGGACCTGTTGAGTTAGGGCAAACCTAAAAAGAGCTTCAATCTCCCACTTTGATTAGGATTTTGGTCTCCTGATCCCCAGGCTGGAGAAATGTGGTCTGATAGCCCACACATCCCTAAGCAATATGGGTTTCCGCTAAAATTTGCAAGTGCCAGCAGCTTTGGCGGTCCTGTGAGCTGAACAAATATTTGGCTTCTTGTAACGTTCCCAGAAACAAAGAGGTGAGTTTAGCCTTCTAGTATAGAGGCAGGGACAAAAATAGTCCTAAAGTGTACCTACACGTTATCTATTTTTTAAAAATATACTTGTTTAAAACTTTTTAGAGACATTTACAGAGACATGTTGAAAACCTATCTAATATGCATACACAGGAGAATATTTAGCAAGAAAAAAGATTTTAAGGGTATTTCTGATGGTTGTGACAGGTACTAATACATACAATTATGGGGGGAAAGATGCCAGTTTTCAATGTACACAAAATGGGAAGTTAAATGGTATTTTATTTTACTGAAATTTTGGAACTTAGCAAATGCAGGGAGTTTGGGCAAGTTAAACTGTGAGTAGTATTTGAAATAATGTCACTGGATTAGAACACATAACCACTTTCCCATTCTCATTTAGACAGAAGTGTCTCTAGGTCTAAACTATGATATGCAATAGGAGATAAAACTGTTTCTATACCCAGCAAGACACAGTAGAGAAATAAACAAAAAGACCAAACATATCCCTTAAATATCATATCATTCAATACTATTATGAAAAAATCTAAAATCATGTATTGATTTAAGCAATACAGGGTAGCAAGAATTCCAAAAGATGTTGTCAAAAGAATAAATCATACCTGTTAATAAATTTTTTTTTAATTTAGTGCATCACTGAATAATACTATTTTCCATATCAGTAATACTGCAACAAAATAGCAACGGCAATAAAGTGCAAATGACTAACTCCTTTGTATATATCACCCCACAAGTAGATTTTAACCTTACAATTATTCACATACCTGGCTTTCATCAGAATTATCTGGGAGTGTGTTTTAAATGATAAATTTACACCCCACCTCCAGAGTCTGGTACAATAGACATGATATGGACCTTAGGAATCTCTGTCTTCCAAATGAGTCTTCGGTTGAATAGCCAAGCAGTAGACTGTATATTTCTTTGGGAATGGAATGAAAACTGACCTTTTCCAGGCCTGTGGCCACTGCTGAGTTTTCCAAATTTGCTGGCATATTGAGTGCAGCACTTCCACAGCATCATCTTTCAGGACTTGAAATAGCTCAACTGGAATTCCATCACCTCCACTAGCTTTGTTCATAGTGATGCTTCCTAAGGCCCACTTGACTTCACATTCCATGATGTCTGGCTCTAGGTGAGTGATCACACCATCGTGATTATCTGGGTCATGAAGATCATTTTTGTACAGTTCTTCTGTATATTTTTGCCACCTCTTCTTAATATCTTCTGCTTCTGTTAGGTCCATACCATTTCTGTCCTTGGTTGTGCCCATCTTTGCCTGAAATCTTCCCTTGGTATCTCTAATTTTCTTGAAGAGATCTCTAGTCTTTCAATTTCTGTTGTTTTCTTCTATTTCTTTGCATTGATCGCTGAGGAAGGCTTTCTTATCTTGCCTTGCTATTCTTTAGAACTCTGCATTCAAATGGGTATATCTTTCCTTTTCTCCTTTGCTTTTCACATCTCTTCTTTTCATAGCTCCTCCTCAGACAGTCATTTTCCTTTTTTGCATTTCTTTTCCATGGGGATGGTCTTGATCCCTGTCTCCTGTACAATGTCAGAAACCTCCGTCCATAGTTCATCAGGCATTCTGTCTATCAGATCTAGTCACTTAAATTTTTTTCTCACTTCCATTGGAAAATTATAAGGGATATGATTTAGGTCACACCTGAATGGTCTAGTGGTTTTCCCTACTTTCTTCAATTTAAGTCTGAATTTGGCAATAAGGAGTTCATGATTTGAGCCACAGTCAGCTCCTGGTCTTGTTTTTGCTGACTGTATAGAGATTCTCCATCTTTGGCTGCAAAGAATATAATCAATCTGATTTTGGTGTTGACCATCTGGTGATGTCCATGTATAGAGTCTTCTCTTGTGTTGTTGGAAGAGGGTATTTGCTTGACCAGTGCATTCTCTTTGCACTCGTCTCACACGCTAGTAAAGTAATGCTCAAAATTCTCCAAGCCAGGCTTCAGCAATATGTGAACCGTGAAATTCCAAATATTCAAGCTGGTTTTAGAAAATGCAGAGGAACCAGAGATCAAATTGCCAACATCTGCTGGATCATCGAAAAAGCAAAGAGTTTCAGAAAAACATCTATTTCTGCTTTACTGACTATGCCAAAGCCTTTGACTGTGTGGGTCACCACAAACTGTGGAAAATTCTTCAAGAGATGGGAATACCAGACTACCTGACCTGCCTCTTGAGAAACCTATATGCAGGTCAGGAAGCAACAGTTTGAAATGGACATGGAACAACAGACTGGTTCCAAATAGGAAAAGGAGTATGTCAAGGCTGCACATTGTCACCCTACTTATTTAACTTATATGCAGAGTACATCATGAGAAACACTGGACTGGAAGAAACACTGGACTGGAAGAAACACAAGCTGGAATCAAGATTGCCGAGAGAAATATCAATAACGTCAGATATGCAGATGACACCACCCTTATGGCAGAAAGTGAAGAGGAACTAAAAAGCCTCTTGATGAAAGTGAAAGAAGAGAGTGAAAAAGTTGACTTAAAGCTCAACATTCAGAAAACTAAGATCATGGCATCTGGTCCCATCACTTCATGGGAAATAGATGGGGAAACAGTGGAAACAGTGTCTCCAGAATCACTGCAGATGGTGATTGCAGCGTGAAATTAAAAGATGCTTACTACTTGGAAGGAAAGTTATGACCAACTTTTAATATAGCACATTAAAAAGCGGAGACATTACTTTGCCAATAAAGGTCCATCTAGTCAAGGATATGGTTTTTCCAGTGGTCATGTATGTATGTGAGAGTTGGACTGTGAAAGAAAGCTGAGTGCTGAAGAATTGATGCTTTTGAACTGTGGTGTTGGAGAAGACTCCTGAGAGTCCCTTGGACTGCAAGGAGATCCAACCAGTCCATCCTAAAGGAGATCAGTCCTGGGTGTTCATTGGAAGGAGTGATGCTGAAGCTGAAACTCCAATATTTTGGCCACCTCATGCAAAGAGTTGACTCATTGGAAAAGACTTTGATGCTGGGAGGGATTGGGGACAGGAGGAGAAGGGCACGACAGAGGATGAGATGGCTGGATGGCACCATCGACTCAATGGACATGAGTTTGGGTAAACTCCGGGAGTTGGTGACGGACAGGGAGGCCTGGCGATTCATGGGGTCGCAAAGAGTCAGACTGGACTGAGCGACTGAACTGACTGACTGATTCAGATGATCTTCCAATTTCTTAGGAAGACGAAATCCATGAGTTATATTATCTTAACTTTAAAAATTGTCCTACTGTTCATTCAGGGGAGTTTTCTACACCAGGCTACAGGTTTTCTCTCGTCTCTAAACTCTGAGCATGTCATATTCATTCCTGTAACCCAAGGCCTAGGAAAGTATCTGGCATTCAGTAAATATTAATTTAAAAAATCAGATATACCAACACATCAACACAAGTTCTTACATTAAGTAAATAGAAAGACATAAGTAAAACACTTTATGTAACAGAAAATGAATCTTGCCTAGTTTGCAAATTGTCAGTTATTCCAAGAATAAGGCAACATCGCACAAGATACACTGTATCTTAAACGTCCATTGCTGTTGCTGTTGTTGAGTTGCTAAGTCAGGTCCGAATTTCTTGTGACCCCATGGACTATAGCCTACCAGGTTTCTCTGTCCCTGGGATTTCCCCGGAAACAATACTGGAGTGGGTTGCTATTTCCTTCTCCAGGGGATCTTCCTGACCCAAGGATAGAACCTGCATCTGTCTTCTGCATTGCAGGCAGTC
>NW_011494772.1:5458173-5460328 GCF_000754665.1 Bison bison bison | reverse complement strand
CAGTCTCCTGCATTGGCAGGCAAGTTCTTTATCGCTGAGCCAACAGGAAAGCACTAAATGTCCATATGCTGAGTTAAAATCATTCAGTTCTGTTCAGTTCAGTCATTCAGTCATGTCTGACTCTTTGCGACCCCATGAATCGCAGCACACCAGGCCTCCCTGTCCATCACCAACTCCCGGAGTTCACTCAGATTCACGTCCATCCAGTCAGTGATGCCATCCAGCCATCTCGTGTTCATTAGCTTAATTATAATCCAGCTTCTTTCTCACATATCTTATCACATCCTCCAGTCACCTACCTTTTCAATTAGTGCCCCTTTTTCTTTTCTGTTTTAAAGACATAAAAGTTTCAATTCTTTTGGCATTGAAATGAAAAAACATTAAAGGAACTCTTTCAATTGCTCCCTTGCCTGACACATCTAGAAATAAAATTGTATTATAAACTATATTTATTTAGTTTTCATTTGATTAAGCATAAGAATTACAACAGTAACTAGGGGAATATTTGTAGAATAGATAGAATAATAAACATTTCTAAATAACTAATTTATACCATCAAGCTATGCAGCCGTATATTCATAGAGACAAGCAACAATGGTGAAGACATTAAGTTTATTCAATATTTTGGGGCTTTGAAATGACTTATGACTTAGTGACTCTTTTTGTTTTGTGACATGTGGTGATCTGCTCTCCTCTTTAATTGGGAATGTTTTCTCTAAAATCTTTCTCTAAAATAGTGACTAAGGGGTCATCAGCCACTAGTTGGAATTCTATAAATACCTATCCTTTTAGTTATTTATTTATTTAACTTTAGTTTCCTTTTTAATTCCTCTGTAGAGTCTTATCTAACTTACTTCAGGATTCAGTCTTTGAAAAATGTCTATTTAGCTAAAATTCAAGCAATCACTGACTCACTTCAGGAAACGATTAGTAGTGTCTATGAAGTTAAAGCACATTTTTAGAGTATGAAGGAAATTAGCTGGGAGCTGAGAAGCATGCCTGTGATCATTGCCCATTATCTGGAGATTTGTGATTGTGAATGGAAGCCAACTTGTTTCATGGGAAGACTGTGTCTGACTGACTGTGACAACACTGGATCTGAGAGGGGCTAGCTTCTGGTTACATCAAAATTGAGCTGACCATGGATATAATTAGCACTGAAGGGCTGTGGCTGCAGATGGCTGTAGGGATGTAAACCTGGTGGAAATAATGACAGGGCTGCAACTCAGCAGTAAGTCTTCCCAGATTTTCAAAATTTTTTCTTTCATTCCTTTTTAAATGAAAGCTCTAAACTGGGAAAATTGTAACACCTGAAAATTTGTCATAAATATCACTGAAATATTAATCAAGGCACCAACAGAAAATTATAGCTTTTGATTTTCTTGTATCCTGCAAAAATCTCTCTTAGATTTTAGGAATAATCTGAAAAATGGTATTTATAAATTGAGCAGTAAACTCTGCCCAACTAAAATATTCCTGATTTTTTTCTTTCTGATATATCTTGTAGACAATGCAACTGGAAATACTTAAAATATGACTAAAATAGGAGGTTTGTATAGTAACCTGAAAAATCTAATACAGATGCAAATTAGACTTGGAGAGAACTACAAAAATAAAGAAAATAGAATGAAATTACAAATTATTCATAATTCTAACACAGAAAAATTTCATTTCTTGAATTTACATTTATGGATTAAAAACATTTTATTTTCATTTTAATTTTTATGTTAAGGAACTCCACATTAATTAGCAAGATACATGTAAACTTCTCAAGATCCACAGTTTTAAAATTGTTTATTGAAAATATTTATTTTCAAATAATTTTATTCCAAAAAGAGATTTTAATAGTCGACTCTTGAGTTCATGAACTTTAAAATCAATCTGTGCAAACTTTGGTGAGAAATAAATTCTGTGGTATCAGGAAATTTTCCTGTATGTTTGCTACAACATTTAAATTAGAATTAAGTGCATTTTTAACACCAAGTTTGCTTGCATTAAAAATACTCTTACTTGTAGACCTAAGTTTGGAATTACATACACCTCAATTTTTATAAAATAAATAATTTACTGTAAGGATTTCCTACATGCTTTCTTTCATTGCTTTTCTTTATATCTGTCAAGGTAATATATATATATATATATATATATATATATA